>NC_088927.1:13287500-13392500 GCF_038396675.1 Hydra vulgaris
GCCTGTTTTCAATGATTGGTAAATCCTTTAGTCAACAGTCAAGAAATGAAAGTACGTATAGCAGTTCTATTGGTTTACCAGAAGGTAAAAATTTTGAATGTAATGTAAAAGTGAAGAGTTTGACAATAGTGGCAAATAAAAAAGACATGGTAACACTTCAGTTTCCGAAAAATATGTTAAAGAGGTTAAGTTGAAATTGTCAGCTGGCCAGAGAACAGCATTGATGGCTGCAGTTATATTAGGTGGTGGCACTGATTTGAAAAGTGTGACTCTGTTAAAGACAAATAGCAGAAGAGCAGATGAGGAATTTTTACAAAAAGCTCCTCATATAAAAGCATTTTTTACTGTGCCAAAGTACGCCACACTTCACTGACAGAAAAATTGTACCTTTAGACTTGCCATAGCAGTTCTCATAGCAGGACTGCCAGCTCACATGGCAGAAAACTGTTTGGTGGTCCTGTCACAGCTGATGGCAATAGGACAACCCAAGAATCTGTTACCCATACTGCGATACAGAAGTCGAGTGTTGAAAATGCCAATGTAGGTCAAGTTTTTAACACAACTGCTTGTAATTCTAGTAGGAAGAATGGGGCCTGTGTCAAGTTGGAGGCATCACTAGGCAAAAAGGTAATCTACTTGTCAAATGATGTTGACACCAATTATTGGAAACAAATTTGTGTGCAGTTTGGCAGATATTATTTGATGCAACATCCAGCCCAGATACACCAGAATTTAAGGATTTTCAACTGCATAGGGACTCACTTGCTCAGTAATCGACCTACAAAAGGCTTGATCTTTGCAACCATAGAATAAAAAGTCAGCATGAAGTAGTTGCTTTTTTATGTGAACTGCTGTCTGTGCCTGAATCTGACGATGCGTCAGAAGGTGCAATGTCTTGTGACAACTACCAGGAAAGTACCTAGTTGATTAGAGTTGCAAAAAAAACCGTTTTTTTTTAATTGTGTTTTTTTTGCAAAAAAAACATGTTTTTTTTGTGTTTTTTTTGTTTTTTATAGTTTTTTTTGTTTTTTTAGACTAAAAAAAATTATTTACTTTTATTTAATTTCTATTTTTATTATAAATGTAATACAATATATAATAGTAACATGATATATGATAAATATATAGTACATCACTTGAAAAATTTATTTTTAATTAACAAAAGACTCTGTATTCTGGCTTTCTTGTTCATTAAGGTCTTCTATTGTAAAGTCAAATCTGTATTCTTCAGAGTCACTTGATACCTCTGACTCTAAACTCTGTGAAGTACCATTGTCCAGAAAAAATTCTTGGCTTTGACTTGTTGATGATTCTGCATTACATTTTAGATTTTTGAGTTGTAAATTATGTGATATAAATACTAATTTTGAAGCTCTGTCATTTGTTAATCTATTCCGTTTTTGATTGTGGATTCAAGATTGTCTACTAAATGACCTTTCGACTGCAGCACTTGTTGGTGGAAGTAATAAAATTTTACTTGCAATATTTGATAGTATTGGAGCACAAGAACAACATATTCCCTTCCACCAACTTACAGGAGATTAATGTTTTACTGAAGCCCATATAAAAGGTTTTGCAAAAAGTCCTTCATTTGATCTATAATCAGCTATCTCACCCAAAATTTTGTCATCACATTCTTTAATAGAAGAATCAATTTTTCCTAATTTATGTAGCGTTTCAATGGCATCAATCTAAAAAAGATGTTTTAAATAAGGCATCTTAATTCATTTTAAATATAATTTCCTTTTTTTTCAATTAATTTAAATGAGGATTAAATTCTGAAAATACTCACCATTTCATCTCCAGAGATATGACATCCTTTATAAGGTGGATCCACTAAATTTGCAGCAAGATGAATGTTTCGAATGTGAAATTTCCTTCTTTTGGCAATTATTTCCATCATAGCATTTTCCTCGCTTTTTAGAATTGGACTGCAAAGGATACTGTCTTGAAAAGACTTTTCTAAATCTGAAAATGCTTTTGCAACAATGGAAAGACTTAATTTATCTCCTTCAACTGCTGCAATGGCTATGGCTATTGGTTTTAATAACTTGATAAACCCATCCACTTTATCCCAGAATACTTCTGACAACAATAGGTTTTGAATAGGCTTAGCAAGAGATTTTGCTTCATCGTCAATAGCTAATCTCCGTAGTGCTAATCTGTTGTTATGAAGACTTTCCATACAATGTATAATTGAAGCCCATCTGAAGAATATATTTATTTATAATTAAATATTTATTTGCCTAATGTTATTTCCATACTAAGTATTATGATTTATAATGTAATATAAATTTTTAAAAAATTTATAATAATACTTTTTATGTTTTATTTTTTATGTTTTTATGTTTAATTTTATTATAAAATTAATTTTTAATAAACCTAGTTGTTACTGGAAGCTTTAGTGATTGTTGAATGATTTGTCCTGATTTCTGCTGATGTTGTTTTAACAAAGCTGATAAAATTTGAGAGTTCTTTATCCCTTTTACCACCATTGTGCAATTTCTTTGGGAATCTGCTATTGATTTCAAGTTACTCGCATCAGTAAAAATTAAATTTAAGGTATGTGCCAGGCATCCATAAGGATATATGTGAGGAAATTCAGTAACTATTAGTTGCCATGCTTTTTTCATATTGGCTGCATTATCAGTACAAACACCAAGAACTTTCATAGGTCCAACATCGCATATTATTTTTTTAACTATATTTGCCATATATTCGCCAGTATGACTTTCTGCGCCTAAATAAAGAGTTATACATTTAATAATTATAATAAACTATAAAAATTTAAATATTTTTGAAAAACTTTACAACTTTGGAGAATATAAAATAAAACTTGCTATCTGACAATTCTGAAGACATGATAACTAAAATTAATCTAAAAAGACTACCTGTTTCTATGCTGGTCCAAAATACAGGTTGAGGTACCGTTACAACAAAGTTAATGATTCCTTCATTCCTGTAAATAGTAAAATCTATCTTTATTACTGATTTTTATTATTTATGAATTATACACATGAAGTTAGAATGCACCTAAATTATATATGTGTAGCTTACATTGTTACATAATTTTGTTATATAACGTTTAAAAGTATCTAGGTATTGGATACTCCTATACTAGTGCACAAATCAGAACGTAGATAAATAGTCCTACTATTTTAAATCATATTTTCCTTGCCTGATATTGCTCCACCCATCACACAAAATTGCTACACTTAAAGCAGTTCCCACACGTTCTTTAACGGTAGTTGAGGTTTTATTATAAACCCTTTCAAGTAGGGAATTAGACAACATATCACGGTTAGGTAATTTAAATGCAGGTCTCAATTTTGCAAAGCTGTCTATCCATAGTTTATTTTCAAAAACTCTTAATGAGCGCCCAGTACCATAGGCAGCGCGTGCTAAATCCATTTGCGATTCATCCTGTAAAAACATGAAATTTACAAAAATTGTTATTACAAAAATTACTTATGTACTAAATAAAGTTTGCTAAATATTTAAAAGTATTAAATATTCTAAATATAATTCTTACTATTTGTTCATTAGTCATTTTGTCCGATAAAATGTAGGATGCAATTTTATTTTTATGAGGTGTGAATGGAACTCTTGTTGAAGAATGCAATCGTTTCAAGGGAGGCTTATCTGAATTGGTTTTATTTGGCTTACAGTCTCCAAACTTAGGGGTTGTAGACCTACTTTGGTTTCCACAACAGCTTGGGGTTCGAAAGAAGGACTCAATTGGAATTTGCAATATAGCAGATGATAAACATATTTTTTCCTTTTTTTCCATACATTGAATAGGTAAGTTTTCAGGAATATCTTCTTCCATCATTAATTCAGTTTGAACTTTCTTTTGTTTAAGAGGCATATCGTTCAAATATTTGTTTTTTATTTGATCTCCACATTTTATACACTTTGCAATGTGCTCGGTCATTCGAGTTCCATTTTTTGATAGCTTTAAGCTGCAAAATTTGCATATAGCTTGTTGAATTTTAGAACCTCCAGATTCTAAAGGTGCCTCATTGAACAATGTAGCTACAAAACATTTCTTTCTGCCTGGCATTTTTTTTTTTAAATAAATATAAACAATATTTTTAAAATTGTTTAATATTAAGTTTTTTTCATTAGTTATACAAACTTAGTTATTGTGTTATTTTTATTTACTTGAATACTTTTTGAATAAATAAAATTTTAGCTATCTAATTGCAATTTGAATAAACATTTGAAAAAAATGATTTAAATTTTCTAAACTCAAACGAATCCAAGATGAAAAAACTTATAAAAAACAAAATTAAATCTTCAAAATAAACCAAACTATTTCAATTTTAAATTCCAATAATTAAAACTAGTTAAAATTTCAATTTTAAACTCTGTTTAAAATTGAAATATATAAAATAAAGAAATAAACTATTAAAATTTTACAAAAGTAATAAACAAAAGTAAATAAAACATTAAAGTAAATTTTATATAACTGTTGGTTCATTTTTGTATTTTGCAATGCAGTGATATTTCATTCATTTTTATGAATGAAATAACACTGCTGAAATAACATTTTTATTTCATTCATTCAGTAGTGTTATACTTACAATTAACTAGTAGCTACTAGTATAGTTTTTTTGAGATATATTAAAAAAATTACTTAATTTTTTTTTTGAGATTTAATACTGTTTTTTTTTTTTATATGCATTTTATTTAATAGAAAACATTCATATTTTGAAGGTTTAATGCCTCTGAAACTGTTTCACGTATTATTAATATCTTAAATTTAATAAATACTAAAAAAATAAAAAATAAAAAAAACTATAAAAAACAGTTTTTAAGAAGAAAAAAACCGTTTTTTTTGGGTTGCAACTCTATAAATTTGTAAGAAATATTATATAGGGTAAAATACATTACATTTAATAAAAAACATGTATATTTTGAAGGTTTACTGACACTGTAACTTTTTAAAGGATAATTGATATATAAAATTTAATGGACACCTAAAAAAAACAAAAAAAAACATTAAAAACATGTTTTTAGGACAGGCCTGTTTTTTTTGCAAAAAAAAACGCATGTTTTTTTTGAGTTGCAACTCTATAGTTGATACTGATACTTCTAGGAGAAAAACCTTATCATGGTGTACGATGGTTACAGCCTGGAGCATTTAGTCACACCCAATAGATAGCAACCATCCTATACAGTTCAAAGATGTAAGCATTCGGTGAACAGCTGAATTGTAACCAAGGTAAAATGGACAAGTTCCATGGCATTTGCTAGTTCAATGCCATTTTCTACATAAAGGCATGGATTTTCAGACTTTGTTGGAACAATTACAAAAAACAAAATACATGGTCAATACCTATTGCAAACAGTGGAATGGCACTGACATGATATCTGAAATTTCAAGAAGCCAACTTTGCGTGATTGTCCGGCCTAATTTTAGCTTATTGGTGCAGTGCACATCTCTTGTTGTTTAAAATATGAGTAAGCGTTTTAATTTTATGAGCTGTAAACCCTCAAGAAACCATTCCAGGACTGTTATATAATATTTGTAATTGATTATTTGAATAATTAGTAAAACAGTAAAATTTTCGACATTTTTGTACTTTTCATTGGGTTTTGGTGGCAAGGCTAAACAAATATATAAAAAAAAAAAAAATTGTTATCATAATTGTTAATCATAATGCAAAAAAGGGCAGGGAGCACAACTACTCAAACATTAATTTTTTTGGAGCAACCTACTATATATATATATATATATATATATATATATATATATATATATATATATATATATATATATATATATATATATATATATATATATATATATATATATATATATATATATATATATATATATATATATATATATATATATATATATATATATATATATATATATATATATATATATATATATATATATATATATATATATATATATATATATATATATATATATATATATATATATATATATATATATATATATATATATATATATATATATATATATATATATATAGTTTGTTGCATTTGAGAGTACGGAAGGAAAAAAATGATTCTTATGCCAACAAATACGTCACTTTTAATTACTTTTAATTACGTTTGACTTTCGTCCAACATTTGCGTGTTGTCAGAAAGTAAAAACCATTAATTTAATTATAAATTAATCGTTTTTTAAAAAAACTGCAAAAACGCAAATTTAATTGACCAGAATGTTTTTAAAAACATTCTGAATATTTTTAAAACATTTTGAATGTTGTTAACAATATAAACAATGTTTTTATTTTTATTATTTTTAATAAAATGTTTTTATTTTTATCTTTTTTAATGTAAATCATGCGCGTAGTGTTACCACATCGAATATCTTATAGCCTGACACGCAACAAAGTGCTGCTACATTTACTGACAAATAGTCTGACTCGCAATGGAGTGCTGCTACATCGACTGACAAATAGCCTGACTCGCAATGGAGTGTTGCTACATCTACTATCTTTTAGCCTGACTCGCAAGGTTAGCCTGACTCGCAGTGGGTTGATTATATATGAAAGGAGACTCTAAAATAAAAAAAATATCATAAAATGTTAGATAAATAGGTTAAAAGCGAAGGTACTTTTAGGGAGGTGGAGGGTACTCAAAAAAACATATTGCAAAATGCTGGGAGGGGGGGTGACAAAAAAAAAGCGTACATACTTTATAAATGACCCCTTAGCAGTGTGAGGTCATACTGAAATAACCTGCTGCCAGGGGCTTCAGTACATACATAGACTAACAAATATCCTAATTTGCAGAGGAGTGCTGCTACATCGACTGTGGATTTGGTATTGGGCAGCAATCTTTTCATTCAATATCCTTCAATTTCTTCTACTTTTTCTAAAAGATCCATATCGATTTAGATAGGCAAAAAAGTGAGCAAATGCTCACATAAATATGCTATAGTAGATATATATATATATATATATATATATATATATATATATATATATATATATATATATATATATATATATATATATATATATGTATATATATATATATATGTGTATATATTATTTTTAATATATATTTAATTCAAATTTAATATAAATTATATATACATATATATTTTATTTATTTAAAATTTAAATATATATTAAATAATTTAAAATTATTTAATATATATATATATATATATATATATATATATATATATATATATATATATATATATATATATATATATATATATATATATATATATATATATTATTTTTAAGAATAACACTATGTTTTTTATCTTGACATGTTTTATAAATTTATTTACATTTTGAAAAGATTATTTTTCAATAAAAACACTCTGAAATAAATATTAAAAAATAGATGTCTTTACAAAGAAATATTAGTGGAAAAAAATTATACATAATAAACCAATATATTTATTACATAATAACTCTGTAAATAACCAATCAAAATAACTGTCAAAAAATAAATAAACTGACAGTAAAATTAAATAGATAGTTTTTACCATAATGTAAAGTTTATTTATTAAGTAGGGACTTTCCTATTTAATGTGGAGGGCTTCTTTTATCTTTAATTTTTGTTTGATAAGGGCATTATCTAAAATTTCAAAAGAATCACAGTTAGCCAGATTATTGTAATTAATAGAGAAATATGTGTTAAAATATATGAAATCGTTTATCAATTTTAAGGTGCTCATTTATTCTAGTTGCCAAATGTCTTAAGGTTTTTCCAATATATTATAAATATAATATAAATGTAAATGAATTTTATGAAACATGTCAAAAATAAAAAATATCGTGTTATTTTTAAAAATAATTACTTATTTTATACTATTACGACATTCAAGAAATATGTATTTACATATATATATATATATATATATATATATAAACATGTATATATATATATATATATATATATATATATATATACATATATATATATATATATATATATATATATATATATATATATATATATATATATATATATATATATATATATATATATATATATATATATATATATATATATATATATATATATATATATATATATATATGTATATATGTATATATATATATATATGTATATATGCGGTAGTGGTGTAGTGTATATATATATATGTATATATGCGGTAGTGGTGTAGTATATATATATATATATATGTATATATGCGGTAGTGGTGTAGTGGTAAGAGTGCTCGCTTTGTAAGCGAGAGGTTCGGAGTTCGACTCCCACCACGTCCCTGGAAGTACCGCGCTCAACTTAGTTTCTCCGCGCACTGGCCTTGCTCGGCAAGGTTCGTGTTACGGAGTTAAAGAGTTGAGAGAGGGTTGCACCACGAATAACAATTAAAAAAAATAAAAAACACAAAAAAATGAGTAGCCTCCTCGACTGTAGTGGCCCCCTTTGGGTCTTGGGGAGGTGAATAATCTAAAAAAAAAAAAAAAAAATATGTATATATATATATATATATATATATATATATATATATATATATATATATATATATATATATATATATATACAGTGGTGCTGTCAGCATTTTTTGTTCTTTGAGATAGCTAACTTCCAGATATGGAGCAAACTCTAAACATTTATATCTTTACACCTATGTCAAATAAGGATGCTTTGCAAAAAATTGCGATGATTGGTGTTTGGGAACAAAAAAGCCCCAAAATTTTTTCCCCCCTTGCCACAAACATAAGGGCAACAAGTTGATGAAAAATTTTTATACTATTTTCTACTAGACTTACATTCATCGATAAGTTTTAAGTTTTATAGAATTATCTCTCAGCATTCAAAAATTATGGCAATATAAAATTTGCAGCGCCCTCAAATTGAGGGGGGTTTAAACTTTATATGGTCATAATTTTTGAACGCTAAAGTATTTTACTATGAATATAAGTCTAGTTAAAAATAGTACAAAAAATGTTTAATCAACTTGTTGCTCTCATGTTTGGAGCAGGGGGAGGGGACAAAATTTAGGGGCTCTTATTGTTCCCAAGCTCCAATCATTGCAACTTTTTGCAAAGCATCCTTATTTGGCATGAGTATAAACAAATAAATGTTTGTTCTATCTCAAAGGTCAAAAAATGCTGGCAGTGGACCTGTATATATATATATATATATATATATATATATATATATATATATATATATATATATATATATATATATATATATATATATATATATATATATAATAAAATCATTCAGAATGTTTGTTTTTAATTAAAGAATTTTTTTTTTTTTTTTTTTAAACATCTTCGCTTCCAACAAGGCTGCAAGCAGCCACTAATTAAAGTTGGAAGTTACTGTAAAGAAAAGATGAAGATTGTAGAACAAAATAACGATTGACGGACGATTTAAAAGATTGCGAATTATATGAATCAGGAAAGCAAGATAAAGGAAGCGAATTCCAAAGAGCTGATGTTCGAGGAAAAAAACTAGACGAATAAGCGTTTTTGGAGCACTTAGGAACAGTCACAGAAAAAGGATGACACTTAATTGAATGACGAGTAACACGAGAATGAATTTTAGAAGATGGCACAAGAGACGCTAGCTCTTTCGAGCAGTGCCCATTATAGTATTTGTAGAAAAGAGAAAGAGAAGCAACATTACGACTATGTGATAATGGTTGAAGGTTGGCTGCAAGAGCAGGTCCAACTATGTTTACAATGCGTTTTTGCACCTTGTCTAAAAGAGAAAGGGCATCATTAGAAGATCCGCCCCAGATATGGCAACAGTATTCCATACAAGGCCGGATTTGAGATTTATAGAGATAGAGAATAGAATCCAAAGTAAGAAAGTGACGAGCTCGATAAAGAGATGCAACCTTAGCAGATGCTAATTTTGCAACCAATTTGATATATGGTTTCCAAGAAAGATTGGAAGTAAGAGTTAATCCTAGAAGATTAAGAGTAGGTGACTCATCGAGTACATCACCGTTCATAAATATAGGAAGATCTAAATTATTGCGATAACGATTGGCTGAAAAAAATTGGGTTTTATCTGAATTAAAGTTCACCAGCCATTGTGAGCCCCATGCTGTAGCATAAGTGAGATCCTTTTCAAGCTCAAATGCCCCCTCCAGGCAATCAGAGGGTGTTGGTTTCTTATCACGACAAGAATAAATGGTAGTATCATCAGCAAACAATGCCACCTTAGATGTGAGAATATCTGGAAGATCGTTAATGTAAATTAAAAAAAGTATAGGGCCAAGGATAGAACCTTGAGGAACCCCTGAAGGTTCTAGAATAAGAAGAAGAGTGTTGTCCATCAAGGACAACTTTTATGCTATGATTGGAAAGAAAGGATTCAATGATCTTAAAGATGTTGCCGGATACACCATAAGAAGAAAGCCATAAGGAGAAAGACCAGCATGCCAAACTTATTTTTTATTTATTATAACAAATTAAAATTATTCCAGTCTATGAAGTTGTATTTTTGTGGTTTTTTAAAAAACAACAAAATTTAACTAACTGTATATATAACTTATGTTAAAATTTAAAATAACTATGTATATGTTTGTGTATATACATATGTAAATATATATTTATATATATTCTTATAGTTTCACATCTAAATTTACTGTTAGTAATGAAAATGGGAAAATTGTGTGATAAATATCAATAGAAATGTATATTCCACAATTACCAGTTAGGTATACATTTAAGGTTTTTCAACAGCTAAATTATTTTTAAGCATTGCCAAAGTGTGGAAGGATGAAACCAATAACTTTTTGAAAAATGTATGACAAAAACATTGTCATGGTGCTGATTTTAACTAGAGAATAGAGAGGGGAAGAAAACAACCTCGAAATTTAATCACTCAAATTTAAATATTTGTTATATTTTTCATAATTGTAATATAATTTGACATACTTATAAAAAACTTTAATTAGTATATATATATATATATATATGTATATATGATTGGTTGTTTATGTATTATATTATATTAAAATAATACAAAAACTCTCGAATGTAAAACAGTGCTCAATATTACTATAATAGAACAATAAATATTTAAATTTTGTCTAAATGAAAAACAACATTATTAATTGTACTCAAAGTTTTGTGCCATACACGGCAATCATCAGCTATTAAATACATAAAATACATAAAAACCATTAGAAAAAACCGTTTAAAAACAAGCTCTTTTTCAAATGAATTGAAAATTACTGTAGAACGTCTTCTGAAGTAATAAAAGATGAACATTTTTAGTCACCGGTATTAAAAGAGGACAGTAGGAATTTGTTGGAATGTCAGCACTTAGATGGTATTTCATCTTTTGAGCACTCTACTTAAGTTCATCTTAAGTAGAGTGCTAAAATTAAAACTAATTGAGAAAACGGAATCACTTTAAAAAAATAATGAAATGGAAAGCATTTTAGTTTATCAACAACAACTTAGCATACATAGATAATAAGAACTATATAAGCTATGGAATTAATTCCACCAAATGACCACCTCAAGTAAAAGAAATGTCTTCTTTCGAGAAAGATGTAATGTAATATATCTAATAAAAACAATAAAGTTTAGAAAAGTCAAAAACACAATTCAAGATAATTTAAAAAATGATGTAAAATTAGTACACATGTCAAACAAAACTTATATAAAAGCTGACAAAACATCGATTATGTATAAGTTATCCAAAGAAGAATATAACCACCTTTTAAAAAATGCTATTACTGCCACCTACAAGAAAGCTAACCCAAAATTAAAAGAGAAAATGAATAAAGAAGGAAAGTATGTTTTGCAAAACCATGATGTAATGATAAAATCAGATTAAATGGGTCTTCTGAATGTTTTTTCACCTTAAAAGATCGCAAAGAAAATTTTGCCAATCACACTAAAGTACGACTTTTGAATCCAGCAAAAAATTTAGGAAGAATAAGCAAAATATTATATCAAAAATTAACAATAAACTCCAAAGTAAGTTATTAACCAATGGCAAAGCACTTTAAACGTCACTGATCAGTTTTTGAAAATTAAGGATAGACATCTTTACAAATTTTCAGTTTTTGACATCAATGATTTTTATCCTTTAATAAGTGAAAAAATGCTTAAAGGGATCCCTAACTCCCAACACATGTTGTGTTCATATTAAAGATAATGTTGAAAAAAAAGGTTTGAACCAAATTTTTTTGATTAAAAATAAATAATGAATGCAAAACTAATCTTCTCGTTTTAGTCAAAGCTCACCTTCTTCATTTTACTCAAAAAGTTGAAGTCTATATTATGTCGCAATCTACAGACTTCGGTAATTCCCTTGAAGTGCATTAAATTCATTAAAGTTTTAGTATTTGACGTCATGGTAGACTTTTAACAAATAAAAAATGTAATTAAACAAAACTGCGCTTTTCTACTTTTATTTAAAAAGTACGTTGAAGTATTTTTTTAACATACAGCAAAACAAATTTATTTGTAATATTTTTCCAAACATCGCAAATAAAAAAACTTGTAAAAACAAGTAGTTTATGTTATGTAGAATGTTGTATATAAGGGCTCACATTTTTGTGCATGAAAGCGCAATATTATATATTCTGAATCTTACTTATTTCATTTAAACGATGGGAACTATTTTCTAACTTCTGGTCATTTTTATGCTATAACATATTTTGTTCTCTCGTCGAAAATAAGTATTTATTTAACAATTAATTTCATTAACTGAGAGTATTAATTATAGATATTTGATGAACTGTTAAATTTTTTTATTATAAAAAAATTTTAATTACGCTGATTTAATTTAAATTGTCTAAGTGTCGTAACGCGTGTTAAAAGACCTATTATATTTGGTATTTCCCAATTTATGTGTCGTATTTGGCATTTGTCTCTTAACATGGAAAATTAAAAAACTAACAAAATTGACAAATACAAGTTTTCTAATAAACGCTACAATAATTCTACATAATTTCGCAACCTTTAGTCATAATAATTACAATTTTGTAAATAAAACAAACTTTTAAAAATAAATTTAATTAAATATATTCTCTCAAAGCCAGATACATTTTGTGAATATGGGCAATTCCATGGCGGAAAATGAAAAAGTAGTCAATCTTCATTCTCTTTTTCTTCAACTTTTAGCAAATATTGATGTAGACACATGAAAGTTTATTTAAAATATACCTTTAGTACTAAAATTAATTAATTTAGATCATTTTTATGTTTCTGAAAGTTACAGTTTTTCTCATTGTCACATAAAAGTATCATTGTAATATGTTATTTTAAACATGAATTTATTTGCATAACCAAAATTAATTTAACGTGAAAGTGGAATTAGCATGTTCAAATTGTTGTTGGTTAGATTTCATACTGTATAAGATATATTTATTTCAGCAAAATAACGAAAAAACTTTTGCAATTTTCATGTAACGTAAGTTAACAAAAACATAATAGAGTTTGTTTTTTTTCCGAAATAAAGTTTAAAAATTTGTTTTATAATAAGATATGTGAAAGAATATTAAATGTTATGTTTTTAAATTTAAAGATTTGCAAAGCGGTGCTCAGTTAAAGCACATTTTTATTTTAAATTTGTGTAACGTAAGTTAAAACTACTTGGATTTACTAAAGTTCTGGCACTTTTTCGTTTTTTTTTTTTTTGTTATTCACCTCCTTAAGGCCGAAAAGGCCACTACAAATGAGGAGGCTACTTAATAGTGGTTACAACCCTCTCTCAACTCTATAACTCCGAAACGCGAATCTTGACGAACAAGGCTGTTGCGCGGAAAAACAAGTTGAACACGGTACTACCAGGGACATGGTGGGGATCGAACTCGGAACCTCTCGCTTATGAAACAAGCACTTTACCACTACACCACTATCACATGTTTACATGTGATAGTGGTGTAGTGGTAACGAATTACGTCATAAAGTAATTCACATTGTTTTTATAAGGTTCTAACTAACACTTTTTATATTAGGAGAATTTAGAAGTGGTATATATATTTTTAATGTTAATTAAAATTACTTAAATTATATTTTTTTAATTTGTTTTTGTATTCTTATAACATATAAATATACATAAATAAATAAAGGATATAAATAATAATAACATAAATAAATAAATATTTTTATTTAGACAAATAAATTTAGTCAGAATGTGGAAATAAAAATAGGCAGTCGTTTATTTGCATTAATTGACCTGCACTTTCTAGTAAACGATAAATTTCACAAAATATTTAACAGAAACTCAATCAAAGTTAGTTATAGCTGTATGCAAAATGTAAAGTCTATAATTAGTTCACATAACCACAAGATTTTACACAGTAATGCAAATTTAAATGCAAGAACTTACAACTGCATTACAAAAGCTGCTTGCCCATTAAATAATCAGTGTTTATTAAGTAATATTGTTTATTAAGCTTCTGTGGTTGATGAAAATCCTAATCCTTAAGGAAAAGAAAAAAAGTATCAGTATCGAGACACTATTCAAACTTAGATACGCTAATCATTTAAAATCTTATAATGCTGTAAAATACAGAAATGATACTAAGCTTTCTAATGATATTTGAAGTTTAAAAGAAAAAAAGCACACAATAAAGTGGAAAATTATATAAAGCGGTTAACCTATTAAAACAACATTCGAATTTTGTAACCTCTGCCTTCATGAGAAATTTATAATTTTATATCACAAAGAAAATAACCTGCTCAATAAAAAAGACGAAATAAAAAAAAGTGTTGACATTCCAACAAATTTCTAAAAAAAAATTTCTATTAAAAAAAAATTTCATTTAAAAACATATTTCTATTAAAAAAAAAAAAGTTTATATTAAAAAAAAAGAAAATTTCTATTAAAAAAAAATTTCTATTAAAAAAAAAAAAGTGTAGACATTCCAACAAATTTCTACTGTCCTTTTTTGATACCGGAGACTAAATAGTTACATCTTTTATTACATTAGAAGATGTTCTACTGTAATTTTTAATTCATTTGTTAAAAACTTTTAAACAGTTTTTTCTAATGTTTTTTTATGTATTTTGTGTATTTAATAGCTGATGATTGCCCTGTATAGAACAAAACTTTGAGTAAAATTTAAATATATATATGTATATACATATATATATATATATCTATATATATATATATATATATATATATATATATATATATATATATATATATATATATATATATATATATATATATATATATATATATATATATATGTATATGTATATGTATATGTATATGTATATGTATATATATATATATATATATATATATATATATATATATATATATATATATATATATATATATATATATATATATATAACACCCTATAAATAAAATTTCACACAAATTTAATTGCATTTATTATGTAATTTATTTCATGCACGCAAAAAACCTTTATACTTATTTGAAAGAGGATTTTATAATCTATTTAAATTTAATTTAATTAAGTTAAAAATATTATTTAAATATTGAAAATAAAATGGTCAAAGTCAAGGACCTCGAAAAAATTATGGAAATTTTTTTCCAAAAATATCGAGAAAAAGGTAAAGCATTTGTTGCTAAGCAGTTTATGGAATGAGGTTTACCCAGATCAACTGCTCACAATAAAATCGAAAAATTGGAGAATGGGTCTCTAAAAAGAAAAGTTGGAAGTGGTCGAATCGCTAAGGTAGCGATTCGACCACTAAAACTAAAGAAAATATTCCAAAGATTGCTGCATTTTTTGAAAATAAGTCAGGGTGCTCCCAAAAGAAATTAGCTCACTCAAATTTCCCAAGTATTAAAAACAATGACTAACATTCGAAATTCGAAAAAAAAAAATCGTCCAGATCGAAGCCATCAGCAGCAGAAAGCTATGCATCCTAAATGTCATAAATTGTACGAAAATTATAAAAACTTGGATTTTGGTTATGGATGATGAAAGCTATTTTACCTTAAACAATAGCACATTATTTTTATTTTATTTAATTTTTTTTGTTATTTACCTCCTCAAGGCCGATAAAGCCACTACAGATGAGGAGGCTACTTAATCGTGGTTATAGCCCTCTCTCAACTCTATAACTCGGAAACACGAACCTTGGCAAACAAGGCCGCTTTGCAGAGAAACAAGTTGAAACATTAGCTGGTAATAATAGGTTTTATACCGCTGATCCTTCTCAATGTTCTGACCAAGTAAGACACAATTTGTGTAAAAAGTATGAGGACAAGCTCTTAGTTTCTTGTTGCATCAGCCCCCATGGAATAAGCCCTCTTTATATTCATCACAGTAAGCAGGCAATCAACCAGTACACTTATAAAGAGATACTAGAAAAAACTTTACTTCCTCTAGTATCAGAATATTATAAAAAAGACAATGAGTTTATCTTCTGGCCTGATCTAGCTCTATCACATTACGCAAAGTCGGTCATCGACTTTTTAAAATTGAAAAAAATCAAAGTTGTACCCAATGATATAAACCCAGCTAATGTTCTAGAAGCAAGATCAATTGAAAACTTTTTGGGTGATTTAAAATGGCTAGTGTACGAGAATAATTGGAGAGCTGAGAATTTGGAAGAGCTTGAAGCAAGAATTAGATATTGTTATTCAAAGATGAATAAAGAAATTTTCCTTACTCGAATAAAACATCTTTCAAAAAAACTTTATAATATTGCTAAATATGGTATTTGAAATAATTATTTTAATATACCTATAAACTATGTATACTAACATATTAACAGTTGAAATATTAAATAATAAAACTTATTAGTTCTTAAAATATTAATTTTAATAAATATATATATATATATATATATATATATATATATATATATATATATATATATATATATATATATATATATATATATGTATATTATATTAGTAGAAAATCACTTAACTACTAACATATTAACAGTTGAAATATTAAATAATAAAACTTATTAGTTCTTAAAATATTAATTTTAATAAATATGTATATATATATATATATATAAATATATATATATATATATATATATATATATATATATATACATATATATATATATATATAGAACCCTTAGATGTTGTCCGAAAGTTTTTTCCATATTTTGTTGACAAAAAGTAAAAATTAAAATGCAAGACCGGAATTTTTTTTTTTAATAATGATAGACTGCCTGCCCCAACCAAACCCTCAGTCGATGTAGCAGCACTCCCTTGCGGGTCAGGCTATTTGTCAGTCGATGTAGCAGCACTCCCTTGCGAGTCAGGCTATTTGTCAGTCGATGTAGCAGCACTCCCTTGCGAGTCAGGCTATAAGATAGTCGATGTAGCAACACTCCCTTGCGAGTCAGGCTATAAGATAGTCGATGTAGCATTACTCCGCGCATGATTTACAGTAAAAAAAATAAAAATAAAAACATTTTATTAAAAAAATAAAAATAAAAACATTTTATTAAAAAAAATAAAAATAAAAACATTGTTTATGTTTTTAAAAACATTCAGAATGTTTTAAAAACATTCAGAATGTTTTTAAAAACATTCTGGTCAATTAAATTTGCGTTTTTGTGGTTTTTTTATATAACAATTAATTTGTAATTAAATTAATGGTTTTGACTTTCGTCCAACACGGAAATGTTGGACGAAAGTCAAAAGTAATTAAAAGTGACGTATGTGTTGGCGTAAGAATCACTTTTTTCCTTCCGCTCTTCCTAAAGCCAACAAAATATAGATCTATATATATATATATATATATATATATATATATATATATATATATATAAATATATATATATATATATAAATATATAATATCAGAGGAAGCAACTGTAACATTTTTTGGACACACTGCTAATTTCCTTTTCCTTTTTTAAAAATAGCTCCAATCTATTAGTCTCTACTGAATATTTCCTTTTGTGCCAACTCTTGACCTTTGATTTTGGATGTAAAATGTTTCTTTCAAATTATATTCAAAGTGTTTAAAATTCAACCCTATTGCTCATTGTAAATAACTTTGGAGACATATTTAGTTTTATTCTATTCTATTATCTAGATTTTTTTTTGACAATTTAAGATTTATGAAATTTTTTGTTTGAAGCCTGATTCACTGCAATTTTTTTTCCTATCGGTGACTGTATTTTCCTGTATTTGTATTTTCCTATTGGTGACTATATTTTCTTATTTTTAAGGCTAGTTCACACAAATTTGTTTTTTAATTTTGAGATTTTTTGTTGGTGAGTAGAAATTAATAATCGGGGATAATTAATAGTTGGGGATTCTTTATAAGCTTGTGGTTAGTGGAAAAATTTTACAAAATTTAATTAACATCTCCTTTTGTGTATTATGCATGTGAAAGTAAATTTCTTGTTTTAAAATTCACAGCAAAATCACAAACCCATTTTCTATAGTAAGAAAAATTGTTTCTTAAAACAAGAAATTTCTTGTTTTAAGAATCAAACTGTGGATAGGAAATTTATTTCTTAATACAAGAAATAAATTTCTTGTTTTAAAAAAAATACTTAATAATAAATGTAATTTTGGTGTGTAACTAGTTGTTAAAACAGCTGCTTGTTGTAGGTAAAGGTAGAGCTCTAGATTCTGATATTTTACTCATAGTTTGCTACATTCCATAGAAAAATTAACAGCAAAAATGTTTAATATTATGGTGATGCCAAATGTCAAAAATCAATTGTCGCAATCACTGATAATGCTCTAACAGTGCCCTAATGTTTTTTTGAACTCTATATAGTCTCTGTCTGCCACTGATTCTAAATTGTGTCTTTCATCTTGCTGCTGAGAAATTTGGTTCTTACAATTGTATGCAACTCTGCAACTAGAATCTTTTTGCCCACATCCAAAAAGCTATCATTTTTAATATTTTTGCAAAAAGAGGAGATCCTTTTTATAACTGCCTTTCGTATTTAGACCTTTTTGTAATTTAGCTCGTTTTTTTATTGCTTTGCTTGTTTTGCTTTGTCAAACAACAACATGCAAAAATTGTTGCTGGAATCAGCTTGGAGTATCCATGTTTTTCTTATGGTTAATTTGTGTTTACATTTACACATGTTAATTTTAAAAATTACACCCTAGGCAATGCTAGTTGTTGAGGAAAAACAGTTAACATTGTTTCTCTAATTTTTATAGTAAGTTTAAATTTTTCTATCATTCTGAACATGTTCAAACAACTAGAATTTTCTCTATGTTTTGTTAATCATGTTCATAATTTTGTGATAGTTAGCATAATGCATCAAATAAAATAAACATGTAAGGGTCATCAACAAATTTTGACACAGAATTTTTAACAGTTTTTGACTCCCTCCCCACCTTTGTCACAACTTCTTAACTCTTTAGTAACAATTCCTATAGCAGTCATCTCAAAACCACTAACACCTCTTCCTCCTCCACACCTAGAGCGTGATGTAATTTATGAATGACCTCTAATGTGATGTATCAAATGTAAACATGTAACATAGTATATCAAATATGTTCATGGAGTGGTGTCAATTTTAATTTACAAATAATAACTGTAAATTAAAATTTCTTTGAATCTAAAAACTGTTAGGTTTAGTCATTGAAATTTTTAAATTATATATTTTTTATGTTTTTTAAACATTTTTATTATGTAGTTTATACTGGTAACACTGGTAAATATTTTTTAATGAGGTAATTATTTGGAACAGGAGTCTAACTAATAACTTTAGTGAATATCTAGAGAAAAAAATCAAATTTGAATACTTACAAAAGGAAGAACTGAATCAAAAAATTTTGTAATTACGCCTTATTTTCTTAATTACAAAATTTAAAAGACTTAACTTATTATTATGTCAACAAGTTAAGACTTTTTCATGTATTTTATCATGTATGAAAATATTATGCAAAATATTTAAACAAAATTTTTGTATTTTCTATAGATGTTTTAACAAGTCTAAAGCAAAGACGTCATGTTGATTTTGTTAAGTATCTGGAAACAGCTGGTTCCAAAAGTGTTACTCCTGATTGTTTTGATAAATGTCTTAAGTTAGCAGTTGAAAACAACAACTTTACTGTAATAGGAGTAATAATGCTTCGAAAACCTCGTAATGCAAAAGAATGTTTAATTGATGCAATTAAAAAGACAGATAGTTATAAATTTGATGCGCTAAAAATGCCAGATTGTTCTAAAAGCACCCTTTTATTGCTATTATGTTATGCTGTTGAAAAACACTTTAATGATGTTATCAAAGAAATTTTTGAGAACAAAGATTTTGAGACAGACAAATCTCAATGCTTAAAGTGCGATGTTCTAATTTCTGCTGAAACATTACATCATTTAAAGTATTTTTATTAATTTTTTTTTATTACTATATTAAGGCAAATTTTTTGTTTTACTTTCTTTTTTCTTATCTCCTCTCCCCTGACCCTATCTTTGCCCCTTTAAACATAAATCTTGAAAAAAGACTTTATACAAAATAATATAAGACTTAAGTTAAAAAAAGATTTATAAAAGTATATACAAAATTATTTATAACTATTTCAAATTTTGGTTATTTCTTTATTTAGGTTTGTAAATAATAATAATAAATGTTTATTTAGGTTTGTAAATAATAATAATAAATTTTTATTTAGGTTTGTAAATAATAATAATAAATATTTATTTAGGTTTGTAAATTAATAACTTTTATCTGCACTGTTAAGAAAGATATAAGCAAGTCATCAAAATGTGACTTGAAATGAAGTAAAAAACAGAAAAACAATCTTCAATAACAACTTGATGCATTCATTGCAATTATGTGTGACTTTGAGTATCTATACATATTTAAATATTTTTATTAATAGTTCCATGCTTCATTTTTGTGGTGTAGTACAATTACTACAATGTAAGAAAAATGGTCATGTGCTCCAATACTCCACTTTCTTTTGGCTGAACAAGGTAGTGCCTTTGGCCTCTTATTAGTATTTGTCAATAGTAGTAAGATTTGATTTCTTTAACTATTGATTTCACAATGAAACTATGTATGATAATGCTATATATACCATCTTATAGGACTTTCATATTTAAATTGAGCCAAATATAAACCTAATTAAGCCAAAAGTGGACTTGTTGTCATTTGTTGACTCTTGTGGTTTCTTGACTGAATAAAATGATAAAGTTAAGTAATTCCAGGATAGCAAAGTGCAGCATGCAAGTCATACAGTGACTCTGAACTTTTTGCTGCACACCGAACACAAGTAAATGTATCTGGACCACTGTTACATTTCCCTGAGCAATAATGAATATCATAGGAGTATGGAGACAAGGCTGTTCTTCAATGCATTATCTTATCATTCTTATTTTACTGTTTCATTTGTAATAATACTAAAATTCATTCTGATTACAAACCATGCGTTGGCCTGTGATCAGAATGAAAATTTGACCCATAAAAAAATGTCGCCAATGACTTATGTCTTTGAAATTATTGAAATTACTACTCCACTGATAAATAGTATTGTTCACATACTTAAAGAGTACATGAATGCAAGGCAAAAGGTCTGCCATCTTGTTTATGTATGACTGGTATAGCGAAATCGGTCTCTATAGGAAGAGGGATATTCTTATCTATGGTTTGCATCAAAGATTTAACAAGCATTTTTTAAGTTTTCAAATGCTAATATTTGTTGCTGATTGAATGGGTACTTGGTTCTATTATTCCTGCTTTAACCAAATGATGGGTTTCAGATTTGATAAATTCTCTATCTCTTTGAGAATAATGTCAAGAGTGACACTAGGTCAGCAATCTTTGGTGAGATTAGCAAACAATTTAATGATAATATGTAATAACTAACAATTTAATGATAATATGTAATAATGATAATAACTCTTAAAAATCAATTCTCAAAAATGGTATCTAGACATAAGTTACCTAGCACATGCAGTTTGACTTTATTATAGATTTTATATTGAAGAGTTGTTGAAACATAACAATATCTGCTGATTTTGCTGACAAAAAAGCTGATGCCATTCCAATATCATTATTTTCATAAATAATTGCTAAATTGAGTAAATCGACTAGTTTATTATTATTGAAACTTTTATTTGTACTTCCAGGAGAGGCTAGGGCTGAGGGATGGCTGGGGCTAAGATGATGGAACAAAAGTAATTATCCTCAATGTTAAGTATGGTGACGCTGAGAAATTAGAAGATCAACAAAGTTTTTCAAAATGACCTACCTTTTTACATTTATGACAGGTAGCTTCATGAGAAGGACATTTGATATGCAGATGTCATACTTTCACAGAACCGACTCAATTGTTTTGGCTTTACTGCAGCAGCTACACAATTAATATTATGAATAATAGCATTATTTGTAGATGATTTTTTCATTTTCTGAAGAGAGGCAGTATCAGTGAAAATCTGTATAGTTGATTGAGATTACAAGTTTGAGTTTTGTTAGGCCATAGCTAAAGATCTTGCTTGGTCATAGGCTGTTGTAAGATCTAGTGTCTTGTTTTTTAATAAATGTTGACATATAATGTTGGAAAGCAAGCCTATTACAAAAGCATCACGATCATTTTAGATTTGTACTCCTTGCTAACAGCAGTAAACTTAAAGTCTTTAGATAAGTTCTTTAACTCATTCAGGAATTGCTATCTGTTCACCAGTTTTTTTGCTTACATGTAGGTAAATCATGTGTTGCAAATATTTCATTGCTTGGTTTTATATAAACAGAGTTAAGTATACTTGTTGCTTGCCCAAACTTACACTCTGAAATATATTCATACACATTAGGTTCAATATGATTAATTAGTAGATTAAGCTTGATTTCATTATCAGTAACTTATAAAGTTGTTAAACATTTTGAACCAGTTCACAATGGTCTAATTTGCCGGAAAACCTGGCTAAAATCATTATTTTAAAAAGGAAGAAAATACAAGTTCTTTGTTTTTCCTAACCCCTACTATATTGACTTTTTTGAATTAAACAATGTTATTTGTCCATAAAGTGGTTGCAATGGAAACCATTTCGCCCTAAAAACAGTGTTATATATGTGGCTATTCAGCAGCGGATTTTTTCATATTTAAGTGAAGTAATTTCCAGTTTGGTTTTAAACTCCAACCTTTTATATGTCATAAATAAATGTTTTCCCGAAAATTGCGCTGTTTAGAGCCTTGGAACCAAAAAATCCTTAGAAGTAGACAAAACTACCCAACTATGAGGGGAATTAGTTTTTCAAAATATAAATTCTAATATCCTAAACTAGGTGGAAACATCTTCAATGTTCTAAAATTTTATTGAAAGTATTTAGCTTAGAAATTGTGTGGAAACATCCTTGAGGTATTAAAATTTTATTGAAAAACAATACAATACTGCTCAAAAATTTAGCACACATTAGCTTTAAGTTGCGTTTTTTTCTTTAAAAATGAAATAAAAGTGAGAAACAAGAAATTCAAGGATTTTTAAAAAATGAAACATATTTATTTGACTTTTTTAATTACATTAAGAGAAAAAAAACAAAAAAAACAAGTGTCTATCACCAAGTATTTTCAATCAAAGTTAGTATATAAAAAACAAGTTAAAAATAAGCTGCTCATAAGTTTAGCACACCTGTATTTAAGTTTGCTTTAATAGCAAGATCAATAAGGGAATGTCCACCTTTGTTCTTCATGCATAGTTCACATCTTCTTTTAAATGAATCAAAAAGTTTTCGGCAATAATCAGTTGATAAGCTGTCAAATGACTCTTTCAAAGTTTCCCTAAGATTGGTGATCTAGCTGGCCAATGAAGCACCTTAATGTTGTTTTTTTGAAACTAAATAGTCACCATTTTTGCCTTGTGACAAGGAGCATTTGTTTTATTGAAACTAGCACTCCGAATCTTTGCTAAAAAAGATGTCTCTAGTCGGAATTAAATGATTTTCAAGCATTTCGATATATTTATGTTGATCCATATGACCATTGTGCCTACCGAACCTCCACCACCTTGTAGTTGCAGCACAATGAAGCGACTATGAAACATCTCATTATAGCATCTTTGGATAATCACTCTGTTCTTTCGGTTAATAACTGTAAAGTTGGATTCCTCACTAAATAATAATCTTCTTAGTTCATAATTAGTCATTTTCAAAATAGCTCTACAAAATTTGATACGTTTTAGCTGATCAGTTGGTTTAAGCAGTGGTTTCCTGGCAGCAACGTAGCAACAAAGTTTTTGATCAATCAATCTTCTATTTACAGTTTGTCTTGAGATATGATTTTTTAGAGCCAAGTTCACTTCTTGTGCAATCTTCTTGGCTGAGTATTTAGGTTTTTTTTGCAATTCTATAGATACTATTATCATCGGTGATACTTGTTATTCTTGGTCGGCCAGATCAGTTTTTGTCTGCAGTAGTACCAGTTTCTTCAAATTTCTAAATTGTTCTGAGTACACATGAACGAGATACAAACTTAAGAGTTAGAGCTATTTCAGAACTGTTGAAACCACCAAGATGTAGTCCTACAATACACTGTTTTATTTTAGAGCTAATTGGTTTTTTTCTCATCTTATTGGTCAAATTATGGACAAAATTTAGGCGAAAAATACTAAGTTTATTTCAAATGAGGTAAAATACATACTTTGTTTAATTTAGAAGCTTTTGTTCAGTTATTAAAAAGTAGTATCAAAGTATCAAAAAGTAAAAAGTGGCAGTTAAAAGACAATAAGAGTGCAAGTGTGCTAAACTAAAGGCGACTTTTTTACACCGCTTTAATTAGTGGTCTCTGTTTAAGTTAAAAATAGATGGTTAAAATAATGTAATTTTTTCTATTTTTTTTTTATAAGGTTTGTTTTAATTAACTGTAAATAAAAAAAATAGAAAAGGCATATGAAGTTTACTGCCTAAAAATACAAAAAAAGGAAATACAATACTGCTCAAAAAATTTTTTGAGCAGTATTATATTTTGTTTAGAAATTATACTTAATTTAAATTTACAGCCCCCCCCCCCTCATCCTTTGTTTTGAGAGTTGTAACCTTTGAATAGTTATAACTTTTGAATGCCAGATGTTATTTTTGAAGAACCAATTTCACTCACATTTGGGCAGGTAAAACAAAATTTGCTGGAAGCAAAAATGCCCTTTTTAGGGCATCTTTGTTTTCAGGCTCTAATATGCGCAATGTTTTTTAATCTAAACACCAAAATATCCTGGATCCACTCCTGCCATTTGCAAAAGTATAGAACTTTTATTAAAGGACTTTAATTTACTAGGATTGAAAGTTGAAGAAAATAAAAGATATCTTTGTAAAATGCAGGGATAGACAGTCAATAATAATTGTTAAAGACTAGTAGTTGAACTTCAATAATATGCAAAAGTAATTGCTGACATATTCTAACATTTTTTTGAAAGCTCGCCAAAAGTTTACTTATAATTAAGTTAAAGTCATTTAAAACACATTATTTAAAATAATGATCAATCTGGAATCATTAAAATATATTTCTTTTGTCATTTGCATTTTTAAGTACCTACTCAACTTTATTAATTTCCATTGTAAGTTTTATTAAGCAAACATTTTGTTGTGAACTAATTTTTTATGAATTTAACAGTCAAAATTTTATTTATTAACCAGTATTTAGCCTGTTTTGATATCTTGAAAATTTTTATCTCGAATCTATTAATGTACCTATAACATAGTACCTTCATTTCATGGTGTGCAAAAACTTCACATCATTTATTTCTGCAAAAAGTTAAATTCTAAAAACTTGAATTAACTAGACATTTTAAAAATATATTTCATTAATGTGCCCATATTTGGAGTTACAGAAGAGAAATTTGTTATTTCTGAACTTACTTTCTTAGGTAATTGAAGAAAAAGTGTTTGTTAAAACTTTGTATAATGTAATAACAAATAAACGTATTTGTTAAAATTTTTTTAGCTAAGGCTTTAGCAGTTTAATAATGTTTCATATATAATATTAAAACAATATTATTAATTAACAATAATAATATTAAAAAAAAAGAAACGCAACCTTACAATGATGGGTGAGAGGCTCACGCTTGGCAGATAAAGCAGGTCCAACTACGTTTACAATGCATTTCTGAATCTTGTCTAGAAAAAAAAGAGCATCATTAGAAGAAGCATCCCAATTATGATAACAGTATTTCATACAGGTTCGAATAAGAGATTTGCAGAGGTAGAGAATGAAATCAGGAGTAATTTATTAGTGTTTCTGATAGAGAGATGCAATTATCAGATGCTAACTTAGAAATCAGTTGTATTTATGGTTTCATGAGAGGTCAGTAGAGGACTATAATCCAAGAAGATGTAAACAAGAAAGCTAAGTGAGAAAGTAGCCTTTCATATATATAGGAATCTTAGCAGTATTGCAATAGTTGTTTGCAGTTAATAACTGAGTTTTGTTGGATTTAAAGTTCATAAACCACTGCAAATCCCAATCTGTTACAGAAGTGAGATCATATTCAAGATCGGTTGCCTGTCCTAAGTGATCGAAAAGAAAAGACTTTTTGTCAAGACAGGAGTATAAAGTTGAGTCGTCAGCAAATAGAACCACTTAAGATGTAAGATTGTCAGGAAGATTATTAATGTAGATAAGAAACAAACACACTTGTTCAATAGTTTAAAGAGAATTGAAGAGAGCTAGAGAACACTTTTGTAAGACAAGAATGTTGTCTGAACCACAAGTCATAGAAGAGTTTAATTGAGATATAACTTTAGCAATGGATGCTGGAGTGATTTGAATGTCTAATAATCTGTTTAACTGGAATGAAATGAAAAGTATGGCTGTAAGATTCAAGTCTCATGAATTAGAGATGGAATGTTAGACTTTTTTATTTTTATTTCATGTTGATTCTCCTCCTCAAGGCTGACAAGTTCACTAAAATTAAGGAGGGTAGTTTAATTATGGTTACAACCCTTTCAATTCTTTAACTCCAAAACACAAAGCTTGAAAGTAAGTCCGCTGCTTGGAGAAACAAGTTGAACATGGGAGGTAGTATGATCAAACTCTGGGAGGAGGTACTAGGGAGGTAGTATGATCAAACTCTGAACTTCTCACTTATAAAGTGAGCACTCTACCACTACACCACTTATGTTTGTTAATGACACTGTTGAAGATTTTCCAAATGCCTTAAGGCCCTAACTTCTGAGATAAGATTTAGGAGAAAGTTTTCTGAGAAAGATGAAAAAAATGATTACCATTAGATATAGCAGCTGTACAAGAAGGTGAAAGCCAAGGAGTAGAAGGAAGCTTGACTTGAAATTAACAAGAAAGAATAAACGCTTTTATTTCTGCCTGGATGTAGGTCTTTTGAAAGTTCAAAAGATGTCTTTTTTAGGTCCTGTGCTCACTGGGTAGAATTAGAACAAGAATTAGAACTAGAAACCCTTGTTTTAGATAATATGTAGAAATAATTGTATATTTACCCAAAACATTTTTCTTTTCAAATGTAATATGCGGTAGTAGAGTAGTGATAGCAATACATTCACCTTGTAAACATGAAAGTTGAATAAAAGTTAATTGCTGTAATTGATTTGGATCTAGGTAGGCAAATGTGGTAAAAAAAATTACAAGTTTGTTTTTTTTGTTCATAAAGTCCAGGAGCCAGAGCCAAGCTGGGAGCTGAGCCAGAGCTAGACATTTCTTAGGAAACTTTTAACTTTACAAGCCTGTATGTATAGCATATTATTTGTTTTACATAATAATAATAATACTGTTTTTTTATTTTTTACATAATACTGTTCTCTGTTTCTCTGCTGCAAAGAAAAATCATCAGACAAAAATAAAATATACATTCAGTATCTATTTTTTAAGAAGTAAGATATAAATTTTAATTATTGTGCACATTGCCACTATAACTGCTATTGTTTGCTATAATCAACCTATCAAAATTCACTGAACACCTCTTATTCTAATCCTTTACATAACCCAAGACATCAATATTATAATGACTAAAGTATAAAAGATTAAAAAAAAAGCACTCATATTGCTATTTTTTTAAATTTTTTAATGTTAATTCACCTACCCAAGGCATGAAGCCCACTACAGAGAATAAGTCTGCTTAATTGTGGTTAAAACCTTCTCTTAACTCTAAACTCCAAAACACGAATCTTGATGAAGCAGGACGCTGCGCGGAGTAACATGTTGAGTACAGTACTACCAGGGACATAATAGTACCGGAACCTCTTGTTTATGAAGCAAGCACTCTACCACTACACCACTACCACATTATATGAGTTGGTTACGGAATAGCTTTGTTGGTGTAAGTGCCTGGTATTTAGCTTCTCACATAGTAGTGCTGACTTAAGTAAACAATGATTTATCTAATAAATAGAAGAAAAGTATTTTAAGATTATTAGTAGAGTATGAACTTATGGAGGAGTTTGATTGGAGGAGTTTAATTGTTCCAAACTAGAGCTGTCTTTATTCTTTTATCTAAAGTGAACTCTTTGCTTCTGAAAGCACAGAGCTAGCTGACCTAGTTAACAAGTTATTTAATTTAACAAGTTAATTTTCACAGTATTTGATATATGTAAGAAAGATATTAATAGTTAAGTTAGTGATGAAAATCTGTCTACTAACACTCATTTCTAAGATTTCATTGAAATACTTATTAATTAATCAGTGGTCAACAATGGAGTAGAACAATCATAGAGTTAATCCAAGGCTTTATTAATGACACTAGATATGTAGATCACTTTTCAAATATGTTTTTTGTATCTCACAGAATTGTTTCAAATTTATTAACCAAAAAATTGTTGAATAAATGTTAATTATATTTTGTTTGGTATTAGAAATGGAAAGTTTTTTTTTTCATTACTAAATATAACTTCATCATTTACTTGTAATTTTTTTAATGTTGACTATTTGTTAACAAAAGGGTTAAAAGTACAGTAAGAGGAAAAAAAATATGGCGGCACCCATGTTTAGATTAAGAAGGTTAAGTGTCCAGAGTGGAGAGGTAAAAGAGAATATACAACTTTAGTTCATTTTTTTTTTCAATGAGAAGTTGTTAGGTATTGTATTACAACTATATACACTGGAAAATGAAAATATGCTTTAAAAGTTGAAGTTTACTCTTATAGCTTTATTTTTTTCAGACCTGTAGACACTACTGTTAGACCTGTTATTTTAAAGTTATTATTATAAACACCCTTATGTACATTTACAACTTTTATGTCTAAACAAATCTGTCAATGTATGTACACTACAATGTGTATGTCCCTATAAGCCCAATTTTGCTCTTTTTTTACCCTTAAAAAACTTAGTTTGCAGTTAAACAAAAGAAAAATATAGGTCTACAGTTTGAACTTTGTGTCCTATTTCTATTCCTAATTTTCCTATTAGTTTACCAGTATTGTTTACATTTTACAAAAAACAGAAATTTGTGGGTAGCATTATTTTTTCCACTACTATTCTCTACAAACTCAATATGCAGTTAGCATGAGACAATAAGAAATCTTTTATGTTTAATGTATTACTATATGTACTTTAAATCATCTATTAAATCAATTTATTTTATCTGATATAATGTTGAGTGATGAGATGATAAGAATTTAGATACTATCTTCTTTAAAAATTTTTCCTAATCTTTTTAAGAGATAAGGTGACTTTAAGAGATGAGTTGGCTTGAAGAGATAAAGTGACTTGAAGAGATAAGGTGACTTAGCTTACCCAAGAGATGAGTTGACTTGAAGAGATAAAGTGACTTGAAGAGATAAAGTGACTTGAAGAGATAAAGTGACTTGAAGAGATAAAGTAAATTGAAGAGATAAGGTGAGTTGAAGAGATAAAGTGATTTCAAGAGATGAGTTGACTTGAAGAGATAAAGTGACTTGAAGAGATGAGTTTAACTTATAGTTCTTGCTCCTAGTTATATCTTCTAATTTTTTAGTTCTATTTTTATCCAATTTTAGTTCTAGTTTTTGTTCTATTAAACTTTAATGATTTAATGAAAATTTCCGATTTATACAGCAGCATGATGAAGTAATCAGACAGGAGTAAAAATGGAAATTGCCTTTGAATGAATGACACAATGCCTCAAGAATGAATACTTTAGAAGGACAATGACCCAAATTACACTTCAACCATCATAAAAGATTTTACCATGCAAGAAAAAATTAATTGAGTTGTAACAATAACCTCAGTCTGCTCTCACAGTTTGAGTTGTGTAAAAAATTTTTTAAGTCATATATATACAACTAAAAAATTTATTTTTTAGTTGTATATTATTTATAATAATAATGGTATTAATAAATTTGTTAATGAATTTTGATTTTTTGATTTTAAAAAACAGTTACGTATTTTCTTTTTTTAAGATAATTTGTAATGAACATCAAAGAGTATATTTCTTTCCCAATAAGTATTGGATGTAATCCTATGGTGAAAAATTATGAAGGTGTCAAATATATGTTGTTAAACATATTTTCTGATAAGAAAAATCTTGAAGCTGATTGGAGAGGATTGAAGTTAGGTAGTCTTCATGAAGATTGGTGACGACATTTGTCAAGCTTTAAAGATGTTATTCTTTCTTATAATGAAATTAAAAGTATACCATCAACTGGTATTTTGAATTATTTTGGAGCAGTACAAAAGTTAAATCTTAGTTCAAATAAATTACAAGAGGTACCTGAAGAATTGTTTAGGCTTCCAAAACTTCGCAGTATAAATCTTTTAGAAAATAAATTAAGACATCTCCCTAATGTTAAAGAATGGTCACCATCTCTTACAACAATAACTCTTAAGAGTAATTTATTAGAAACTTTTCCATCCAATGTTGAAGGACTCTTAGTGAAATACTTAAATTTAGCATCTAACAGATTAGATTGTGTTCCTGAAAGTATTTGTAACCTGAAATGTTTAAAAACTCTTGATATTAGTCAAAATGTTGACATTCATTCATTACCAGTAAGCATGGGAAAGTTATCAAAGCTTACCCAACTAGATTTGGATGGCTTAACGGTAAATTTTAAAATAAAATAAAATGCTTCTGCTTTATATTTCTAATAGTTTATATCAAGTTATGCATATATATATATATATATATATATATATATATATATATATATATATATAATATATATATATATATATATATATATATATGTATATATAAATACTTGTATGTTTGCGTTTGTGTATAAATTATAAGTTTTGTTTTATTTGGACAATTATATGTAGATTTATATTATTATGCAGTATTATATACAGTGATGTTTAGACCTATTTTTGACTGGTTGCAAGGAAAGGCGACTGAAAGTAGTTATTTAGCTATTGTTAGTTTCCTGCTGATACTTTGAATTGATCATCTTCATTTTTTTAATGGTCTTATTTCATATTTTTTAGAAGAACTTTTATAATAGTAATTTTGATATATATTATTCTAACTAATATGCATTAAATATGTTTATCTTATCAATTACATATTCAGAAATCAATTTTTTTTTGATGGTTGAAATAAAGCTTCTTATCTTAAAGTTCCTTTTTTAAATTACCTTGAAATAAGTATTTTATAAAAAAGTATGCACCTAATTTAAATAAAGTACATATAACATTATTAATGCTAACTTGTTTCTCTGCGCAGCGGCCTTGTTTGTCAAGGTTCGTGTTTCGGAGTTATAGAGTTGGGAGAGGGTTATAACCACAAGTAGCCTCCTCATCTTTAGTGGCCTTCTTGGCCTTGGGAGGTGAATTTTTTAAAAATTGAAAGAGTCAACTTTTAGGTAAAAGTTAGGATTATTAAAAATGTAATAAAATGTTAAATTAAAAAGTTTTAAGATTTCTTAATAGCAATTTTTAGTGTGCTTTATATATGTATATAAAAAAAAGTCAATTGCACATTTAAAAATTATACTAATAAATTTTTTGTTTAATTGTATTTTGATTTGGTATAACTCACAAATAAATATTATATTTTAAATTAAATTATCAAAATATGAATTTCCTTCATGTGACCAAAGGTGCAATGGACATACTTATCTTAAAAATTATAATTGAGTTGTTATAAAGTTGTTTTTATTTACTATCAATGAAATGTTAGTGTTTCTTTATAAGTAAATTTTGATCTAATAATTTTTTTTTTTTTTAAATTATTCACATCCCCAAGGCCAAGAAAGCCACTACAGTTAAGGAGGCTACTTTTGTGGTTACGACCCTCTCTCAACACTATAACTCCAAAACACGAACCTCAATGAACAAGACCGCTGCGTGGAGAAACAAGTTAAGCGCAGTACTACCAAGGACGTGGTGAGGATCAAACTCAGAACTTCTCGCTTATGAAGCAAGCGTTCTACCACTACACCACTACCGTTTACTATGTCAGGTGTTGCATATTGCTACTACATTAAAGCAGTCCTTTCAAACATGCAACTCTAAACTAGTCCTTGCAAGACATTACATTATTGTTTTCAATCTAGTCTCAATCTGTTTGAAATACTTAAAATTACATCAAAATGTAGTGAACTTGAAATGCCAAAACAGTCATCAATAAATAGTGAAGATATTTTCTGACCATAAAAAGAAAATTGAAGATATCTTCTGACCATAAAAAGAAATTTAACTGTGAACAGTTAAAAAATTTCAAAATAGCTTTAGTTAAAACAATAACATATTACATACATATAAGCAATGATTAAAATATTCTATTGTGACTGTTTGAACAGCTATTTTATGTATTAATGAATTTTATCCTTAAAAAGGGTGTTTTAGTTATCGAGTTGGTGTTAGAGGGTTACATTGCCATATACTTGCACTTTTATTGTTTTTGAAACACTATAATGATACAAAAGATATGTTTTTGGCTAAATCTTGCACAGAACAGGTACAAATGTAGCAGTTGCTTAATTACACTCGTCACACTGATTTTATTTGTCATATCAAATAAATGATTTATGACTTTCCACTTAATTTTATGTTTTACATAAACACCAACTCTTCATAGAAAGCTTGGTATCATTTCTGTACTTTACTGGGTTGAAAGATTTTTAATGATTTTTGTATTTTAACTTGAATGGTATCTCACTAATACCAAACTTTATTATTTAAATTTTTTTTTTTTTTCAACATCTTCACCTCCAACAAGGCTGCGAGCAACCACTATTAGAGTTGGAAGTTACTATAAGAGAAAACATGAAGTTTGTAGAGCAAGATAATGATTGACAGACGACTTAAAAGGTTGCAAATTATATGAATCAGGAAAGCAAAATGAAGGAAGCAAATTTCAAAGAACTGATGTTTGAGGAAAAAAACTGGATGAGTAAGAGTTTTTGGATCACTTAGGAACAGTCCCAGAAAAAGGATGAGACTTAATTGAATGACGAGTAACTCGAGAATGAATTTTAGTAGATGGTACAAGAGACGCTAGCTCTTTAGAGCAGTGTCCATTATAGTATTTATAGAAAAGAGAAAGAGTAGCAACATTACGACTATGTCATAATGGTTGGAGGTTGGCTGCAAGAGCAGGTCTAAATATGTTTACAATGCGTTTTTGCACCTTGTCTAAAAGAAAAAGAGCATCATTAGAAGATCTGCCCCAGATACAGCAACAGTATTCCATGCAAGGAAGGATTTAAGATTTATAGAAATAAATAATAGAATCTGGAGTAAGAAAATGTCAAAATACTAGTAAAAGCTTTAGAAATGTCAAGACCTATAGCCTTAATCTCTCCACCTCTACCTAATGTACGATAAAACCTATTAATTATTAATGTTAGCAAATTAGCTGTAGAACGAGAACATTGAAATCCATTTTGATGATCAGAAAGTGAGTTATTAGAATCAAAATGAGAGATTAAGTGTTTGTTAATTAAAGATTCAAAAACTTTGCTTATGATAGGAAGAATACTAATGGGGAAATAGTTGGACAAGTCAGATGGCTCTCCAGATTTTTTGAAAATAGGAATAATAGATGCCACTTTCCAGTAGGCTGGAAAAGAAATTTCTGATAAGTACTTGTTAAAAAGTTTTAAAAGTATAGACAATAACTCCGGAGAACACTTCTGCAAGAATATAACAGGTATGTTGTCTAGACCACAAGCTGTAGAAAAGTCTAAGGAGGAATTCACTTTAGATACCAAAGCTGGAGTGATTTAAATGTCAAGCAATGGATCAACCTGTTTGATTGTTATATAAGATAGAATGCAACTGGTGGAATCAAGGGATGATATTAATGAAAATTTCATAGCAAACAGTTTGACTTTGTCTCTAGGTGAGGTGACAAAGTCTGAACCATACAAGAGAGGTAGAATAATAGATTTGCTCTTATTATTGATACTGTTAAAGATTCTCCAGTAGTTACGAGAGCCTAATTTTTGTGATGAAATATAAGATTTTTATGACCAGAGAATAGCGGGCTTTGGCATCAGAGAAAACCTTTTATCAATGGTTTCTAGCATTAGTAAACAGACGTCTGTTTTCTGAAGAAATGTTTTGCTGATAGATATGGAAGTAATGGTTTCGATTGTAAATCGCAGCAGCACAATGTGAGGAAAACCATGGAGAAGAGTGAGGCTTGTGAAGAGTAAAGCTTGACCTGGAACTGTCGAGAGGTAATTAAAGATTCCATGCCAGCCTGAATCCACCAAGTTATGTAAGAAGCACATTTGTCAACAGGAAGACGAATGATTTCTACCCAAGGGCCATAACGAAGAAAATCATGGAAAGAGTCCCAGTCAGCTTTAAGGTAGTTGTAAGTTGTACAATCATAAGAGGGATTCTGATGATAAAGAAGAATGAGATAATAGTTTTAGAGAGATCAAACCGTGATCAGAAGCACCTAGAGGTGAATGTCAAGAAACTGAGCACTGACTAGGATCAGAAAGAAGACATAAGTCAAGTAGAGAAGGTAAATTGTTGGGGTTGTTTGGAAAGCGATTTGGAAAGTTAACTATTTGAGTTAGAGATTGAAAAAGACAAAAGTTGTAGGCCTTAACGCCTGCAAAATCAGGATTTTTAGTTATACAGTAGTAGTACATGATAAACAATATTATCAAACATTGATTATTTAATGGACAAAGTTTTGTGTGTCATTGTTGATTATTTAATGGACAGAAGTTTTGTGTGTCGTTTTTGTGATGTTTTGTTGTTATATTCCGACTTGTATCAGTGTGTAAAATCTTATCTAAATCTGTGGTTATGTAAGCTATTTATGGTTGTTATATTTTGCATGCAGTTATAAAGCCCTCAGAATTTGGGTCGTCATTCGGTAATGCTAACCTAAAAGTGTTTGAGGTTGGCAAAAAATTGCCAACCTTATTTCTATGTTTTATGGTAGAGCCTTTATATTAAGTTTTTTTTGCTGACCTGATGCCAATCTCTCAAAGAATAAAGTTGGCAAAATATTGCTGTCCTCATTTCCCCTTATTCTGAGGGCTGAGCTATAACTTACTTTGATTGAATTTCTGTTAAATATTTTATGAAGTTTGTAGTTCACTGGAAAGTTCAAGTCATTTAATGCTAGTAAGGGACTTCCTATTTATGTTTCCACATTCTTACCGAATCGATGGGTATACCATATGATTTTTGGTTTGCAATTTTTGCTTTTAATTAAAATAATCTGAGGTTGGTGCTTAAGTGTATAATTGATATCCAGTTTTTTTTTAATGCTTTTTTGTGAGATGGAATAGCTTTATTGAGTTTTTTTAAATGTTTTTTTGTAAGGTGAAATAGTTTTATTGAAAGCAAAATCATTTAATGATGTGAATTAAACAAATTTATTCAATGATGTAACTGAAAGAAGTTTTAATTTCACAAAACAGTATTTCAATAAAATAAAAATTGTCAAATATTATGCATACGACAATTAAATCAAATATCAAGCAAATAGTATAACCAAACACAAATAAGATTAATTTGTTGCTTAGGTGCCATACCTTCAACCTATCAACAATATTTGATCATGAATTGAATCTCAATCAGTTAACCATGAAATTTAATTAACTAAGTTTACCATGAAATTTAAACAACTGAGCTAATATGAAATAAACCATGAAATTTAATCAGCCAAGATAATATGAAATTAATTAATAATTAAATAATATAAGAAACATAAAATTAGTTAAACAACTTTGATTAATTTTTTGTGCATAAATGCGCTTAAGGGTGGCCAAAAAATTTTTTCTTTGAATTTGATATCACACATCCTTTGAATTTGATATTGTACACCCTTTAAATTTAATATTGCACATCCTCTATTTAGTGAGGCTTAGTAAAAAGTAATTAAATATATATCAACAATGAATTCGTAAATAACTGTTATTTTCTGTATTTAACAACTGCTTGCTTATATATTAAATCTTCTGATGTCATTAACATCTTTCAGAAACTTTTCTGGTCTATCACCAACTTGTTATCTTCATTTATCTTGGTGTAACAATCCTTTTCATCATAGGTAACATCAAAAAATATAATCATCTTGGTGGCAAATTTTTGTTCATAGTTATGTCTTGTAGCAGATTTTCTATTTATGTGCTTAGATACTGTATATGCAGAGTATTCATGGAGCAGCATGCTTGTGAATATTCTTCAATTTAATTGCTACATAAGGCTTTGCTTCAGTTGAAATATTAGCCTTAAGCCAGAAAAGTCATAGTGAAAAATCAATGTGTTACAGGATCTTGAAATCTTGAAAAGTTGGTGTTTTGACTACTCTTTCATAAAAAATTTGAAGTAGGGCAAACTCTTTGTTGGCAACTGACTTGGTCCATGTGTTCTTGAAAGGAAAAGCCAAATGTTTAACAAGCCAAACATTCGTAGTTGAGGGTGTTGCTTTATCATCTTATGATAAGTCTTAAGCAGCCATTTTCTTAAGTAACATTAATTACATAAGTAACAACAATTTGATTTCTGTTATAATTAAATGTTTTTTTTTTTTTTTTTCTAGATTATAGATCCTCCCTCTGAAAAGAAAACGTCAAAAGAAATTTTAAATCTTTTAATAGGAAAGTTAAGATACTCAAAGCCTTATTATAATATGAAGCTAATGATTATTGGTTGTCAGCAGCAAGGAAAGACAACTCTACTTAAAAGGCTTAAAGGCGACAATAAATTTAATCTAGATATATCAACACAAGGTATGTGTTTGAATGCATTTGTATTTTTTTGTCATGGTTATAAAAACAGCAGTGTTTTTAGTCCAAGCAAACATTTGCTACAGTGGTTTAATAGTGCAATAGTGTTTAAAAAGATGCAGAAGCATCCATTAACACCATTAGGAAGTAGGATAAGTTTATTAAAGATTAAATTCAGATGGCTTGAGATGTTATCTGGGTAAAAAACTTTAGGGAATTTAAAAGTTTTTTTATATTGTTTTTCAAAAACTAATTACAAATTTTTAGTAAAGAAATATTTATAATTACAAGAATGAAAGTCCAACACATTTTTACACTCCTCAAAACCAAAAATATTATTTTGTATGCAAAATATTTAGTGGGCCTAGAGTGGTCAAAAATTAAAAAAAGGTTAAAAAAAAAGTTTTAAAACCAATTATTTACATATCTGCACCAACTCACAGTGGGCCAGCTATGGACAAAAGTTTAAATTTTGGCATGATCCAATTTGTCTAAAAATCATATACAATGTTCTATATATATAGCTTGTTAACGTTCTGGAGTTATTTTATTATATTTGTTGTTAAATAATTCTTAATCATCTTTCCGGAATGGCTTTATAGTAATTTAGTAAAAAGTTGACAATTTTTTAATAATTATGTTTACATTGTTACACAATTTTCTTTAATTATTTTTGCATAACAACAGTATTGATTGCTATTTTATTACAATTTAACATTTAAAATGTAATACTTAGCCACAGTTATGGATGCTAATGTCGTTTTAAGGTGTAATAAATGAATACTAGAATAGGTATAACAAAAGTTTAATTTTATTATTTAAATGGGCCAAATGAAATGCATCTTTTTTGGGGCGGGTTAGGACAGCATATAAATGGTCATAAACTGTTCTTTAACATGTAAGGAAGCCTAAACACTTGATTTTATGGATGTAGACAGACGTATTTAAGCTACACATTGATTACAAGTTGGTTGCTGAGGTACCAAATTTTACATAGCAACAACTTATTTTTACATTAACGTTATTTTAACAGTTTTTATACGTGTATTAAAATGAGATTCACACTTCTTATGGAAGTCATAATTTTAATTGGTTGCTATGGATACCTAATTTTTTGAATTATTTTTCATAACAAGAATATTAATTGCTATTTTATTACATTTTAACATTACAAAAGGTAATACTTAGCCACAGTTATGGATGCTAATGTTATTTTAAGCTGTAACAAATGAATAACAGAATTGGCATGACATAAAAGTTTCATTTCATTATTTAATTGTGCAAAATTAAAAAAAAAAAAAGCCGAGCTATTTTTTATTTTATTGTTAATATTTTCAGACATGGCGATCACAAAATTGGATATACGCATATTTTTACGTGAAAATAGTATAAGCATTTTTAACTCTAAAAGCTCATGAACAACCTTTAAGCTATTTAATTTGCAAACTAAAAGTGGATGTATTTCATCAGCAGTGATAAATTAAATTAATTCATCAAAGGATATAAAAAAAAATGGAGAATTGCATACAATAATAATACTTTATTTGAAAAAAAGTTCATGGATTGGTTAAATTAGAATTATATTGCTGTAGATGAAGAAGCGCTACCATCACTACCACTGCTCCCAGTTACTTCCAGTTCCATGGTAAGGCCAAAAGTACAATTTGAAAATGCTGGCACAAAAACCAAGCATAGAAGAAGTCTGGAACTAGTAGAGTCAAGAACATCAGAAGAGCTTATTTTATTAGGTCAAAAAGGCACAACTTCTAGGTCAAATGCTTAAAGCTGAGTCAGATGGGTCTTGCTCAGTGGCAACACCATATTTTCCTACGAAAGCTTTAGCTATTTTACTGGATTGTGGGTTAACTAAGCCGGACTACCAAACACTAAGAAATGAAGCCATGATTGTAGGGTCCAACATTTATCCAACTTAAAATTCTCTAAGGGATGAAAAAAAAACTGTATGCCACTAGAAATTGAAATTGTAGTGTCAGACTATTCAGCTAAAGTAAGTCTTCAAGCGCTTTTAGATCATACAGCTATTCGTTTGTGCCTGTTGCAAGAAGAAGTAATTAATTCATTCGATTTGTCATCTCTTAAATGGCTCACATTGCAACACAATATTGGATTTGATGGTAGTACTAGGCAGTCCATATACAAGCAGACTACAAATGGTGAAAGACACCTTGAAAGTGAACAAAGTATATTTCTCACATGCCTTGTTCCACTTGAACTATCTTGTGTTGTTGATGACTGTAAACAAATAATTTGTTGCAACCATAAGCCAACTTCAACATTGAACTGTCGTCCACTGCATTTTAAGTTTATTAAAGAAACAACAGAAGAAGAATCTTTTATTCAATAGAAGAAGAATCTTTTATTAGAAATGCAAATCTTGAACTAATTCAAGAGAATAACATCAGTATGTTGCATATCATTCAAATAACCATGGTTGATGGTAATGTGGCAACAGCCTTAAATGGTAGCAATAAATAAAAAAAATGGTAGCAATAAATAAAAATGCAAACTACTCTGGTCTTTGGTATGGTTTGTTATCATTACATGCATGGATTAGAACAATGGAATGCTGTCTTCATCTTGCTTACAACTTGGATAACCAAAAGTAACAGGCAAGTAGCACAAAAGAAAAGTTTTCTGTGACGACAAACAAAACAAGAATCCAAGATGCCTTTAAAAATCGCCTTGGATTAATTATTGATGTGCGTAGATCTGGTGGTTCTGGGACATCCAATGATGGAAATACAGCTCGTTGTTTTATCTAATTTGAAAATATTGTGACTGAAATTTTAAAGCTGGATGTACTACTGCTGAAAAAGTTGCATGTCATCTTGGCCACATTGTTGTTAGCTCTGCCAATTAATGCAGATGCATTTCAAAAGTAGTGTCTTGAGGTAAGTTTATTTGTTAATATTATTTTTATAATGAGCTGTTGCTAAGTTAGCCTTGTAATTACAGGATTGATTGCCTTTTTTAGGTGGCTCATTTGTTTGTACTGAACTACCCATGATATTACATGCCACAAAGTTTGCACAAGATACTATTACACGGACATGAGGCTGTGAGGAGAATGATCTTGCCTACTGGCACGCTCTCTTAAGAGGCACAGGAAGCACAAAACAAGGATTTCAAACGTTTCCGTGAAAATTGCACACGCAAATGCAGTCATTTGAAAACTAGCTACGATGTATTATGCCGACTTTTATGCTCATCAGACCCAATAATCAGCAGTATGAGGAGGTCAAATTTTTTAAATTCAAAATACCAACTCCCAGAAGGAGTTAATGATTTGCTTCAGGCTCTGACAATCGACTAAAATATGATTTCTTATTTTATGCATGTATGTATATTTTATAAATAGTTAATGTGTTTCAAATTGTCAATGTTTTATTGCAATATTTTTTGTTTTTATTATTAAAGATCTGAATATTTACCTAAAATTATTTACCTAAATATGTTAAACAATATAGTTATCCATAGCAACTATATTAAAAAGTTATGACTTCTCTATAAAGTATGACCTTGTATTGGTATTCATGCTAAATTTAGTGAATATAGCACTTGTAAAAAATCTGAAACTATCAAAATAGGTTGTTGCAATGTAAATTAGGTATCCATAAAACTTGGTAACCATGGCAACCAAATAATAAATATCCCCTCATAAAAAGAGCAAACCTAATATTAATGTGCAAACTAATTATATTGTATATAGCGCGTATAAAACATCTGCAACTGCCGATAATAGGATGTTGCTAAGCAAAATTAGGTAGACAGCAACCAAATATAAAAATACACTTTCATAAGAAGCGCAGACCTCATATTAGTACTCATGCCAAATATTGTAAATAAAGACGTAATAGTTAATTACTTACTTTTGTCCAATAAAAGTGAATTCAGGCCCACTGTGCAACTTTAGAGTAAATTTTTTTTTGGTATAGATGTGTATTAGGGTGTCCTAAAAAACAACATTTTTGAAAAATATATGCAGAGACCCCCTTAATGTGTTCTATTTAATGCAAAAACACTAGATTTAAAATTTTTTTGAATAAAAAATATTTTAAGGGGTCCCTCAAGACCCTTGAATATTTAATGGGTCCCTAATTATTTCAAAAAAGTTTTTTAAAAGTATGTCAACCTGGTACTCAAATGAAGCAAAATTATATAAAAATTTCAAAAATAATATTAAATTTGGAAAAATTTTAACTTATCAAAATTGTCATAAAAATACATAAAAAATGCATTTTTTTGTTTTTTGTTAAAAAACGTAATTTTTCAAGTAATAAAACCCAAATTAACAATTCTATATTTGAAATCTATATTATTTTTGAAATTTTTATATAATTTCGCTTCATTTGAGTACCAGGTTGACATATTTTTGAAAAATTTTTTTTTTGAAAATATTTGGGACCCATTAAATATTCGAGGGTCTTGAGGGACCCCTTAAAATATTTTTTATTCAAAAAAATTTTAAATCTAGTGTTTTTGTATTAGATAGAACACATTAAGGCAGCGTGGAAAATAACGGGCGGTCAACGGTCACTGACCGCCCGAAGTGACTAAAATTGTTATTTTGACCTCTCAAAACGAATTCTTCCCGGTCAAGGTTGACCGGTTGAAAAAAAGAGTTATATAACGTTTGACAAATTATCAGGATGCCTTTGAAAATGCATTTACCAAAATTTCATAAAATGCTACTTTAAATCGCTTCGTTAGTGAGTATTATAAATGACGTAAACTATTAATTTTTTTTGCTTCACTTATCAAAACTAATTTCATTTTATTGGTGGTGAAATCCATAACTGCTTTTTTCATAAATGATTGAAGTTCTTATTTTATTATTGTTTTAATAATAATATAATATTAACTAAGAACATTTTTTTATTCCTACATTTTATTTATATATTCTTTATATCATTTTATTTATTTTTCTTTTTTTCTACCTTTTGCTTTTACATTTTACCTTTCGCTGCCAATTGCAATGAAAAAATACCTTTATCTTTTATTTTTAGTTTCATTTATCCGTAGTCAACAAAACTTACAAAGTATCGACTAAGAGCCGCACACCAAGCCCTTCTGTGATGAAAATAAATTTTTTCAGATTTCAATTGGTTAAGACTCCGGAAAATAGAAAGTTCGTATTTGAAATTGTCGAGGTTCTTATGTTCTCTATTTTAAAGACTCTTTGTTCGGTTGACGCTGAGTGACTGAGAAGTTAACTTTATTATTTAGATAAATTTAAAATTACCAAATGCGCGTTTGTTTATTTTTTCTACTATTAAAATCTTAAAAATATATATATTGTAGTATAAAGTTTCGTTTTAAGTAACACAAATAATTTTGATAGTATTTCATAAAACGATTGTCATGATTTTATTAAATATTAGTTCAGCATCTGCCGGCAAGAGGCATTAACATTATTATCAACTAAATAACATTAATAGTTTATAAAATGATTTTAAACAAAAATGAATGAAAGATATAAAATGATACAAATGAGATATAAAATGCAATCATTTTTCATATAAAGTGCAATCATTTTTCTTTTTCAATGTCGGTAACGACTGAAGTTCTTATTTAACCATTATATAAAATTAATGTAACTAAGAACATTTTCTCCTTTTTTTTCATTCATTTTTCTCGTAACCTTTTCCCGCAATATCTGAAGTCATAGCAATGAATGAGTTATTTTTAAATAAATTTCAAATTAACAATTGCGAATTTGAACATTTTTTATATTACTAAATTATAAGAGAATCGTCAAACATCAGCACTTCAAAATGGAGGCGACTAAAAAGAGACAAACAACACTTTCATTTTTAACACAAGCAGGATCGGAATTAAAACCACCTGTTGAAAAGAAGAAAAAACTCAATAGTTGAAAATAACAGCTAACAACAGCTCAAAAATGGGTAAACCTACTCTTGCAAAATATAATGCAAATGAATGGCTAGAGATATTATATAATTAAAAAAGAAGCTATATTTATTATCAGTTTCGATCCTACTCCAATAGGAAAGACCGAGATATGCGTTGAGTGTTCTTTTCTTTCTATTTCTTATCTTGAATACGGAACATCTGAAGGAGTTTTTAATAAAATTAGTCAATCCCTTGAATCAGAAGGTATCGAAAATTTTAAAACTAAATTAGTTGGTTTTGGTGCTGATCGCGCAGCTATAAATAGAGGAAGTAGAACAAGTGTAAATGTATTACTTCAGAAAGAAATTCCATGGGTAACTTTTGGTTAGTGTGTTGCACATCGCCTTGAGTTAATTTGCACAAATAAAAGCGTTTAATGATGTCAATAACATCATTTTGAAAATGTATAACATTTATAAAAATCCCTAAAAAAGTTACGACAGTTAGGAAAGCCTATTGCTATCCTTGAAGAGGGTAATTCAATTGACATTGCAGGTATTCGCCCCAAAAAAGCATCAGGTATATTGGATTTTTTTTTTCAATTTTAACTATAAAAAATACTTTATAAAACAATATACTTTATTAGATGCTGGTTTTTTATACAACAAAAGTTCTTTATAAAACAGTATTTTGAGCAATAAAAACTTTTTATAAAATAAAATACTTGTGCAATAATAAATAGGAACACGATGGATTGCACATAAAATTCAAGCACTTGAGATGATCTTAGACAAATATGGAGTATATATGAAACATCTCGAAAACATGACTGCAGATTTCAGTTTTACTCAAGCAGAAAGAGCAAAGTTTAAAGAGTATCATCAGAAGTGGAATCATGGACGAATACCTCTTTATATAGCATTATTCATAGAAGTTTTATCGCCAGCAAACTTGTTATCTTTATCTTTTCAATTCCGTAGCATCATCTAGATTTATTAAACAAACTAAAAAACAGTTAAGTCGCTTGAAGAAAAAAGAATTTGCGGATTTACCAACAGTCAAACGTTTCCTTGCAAAAGTAAAAAACAACACTGGAAAGTATTCATTCCAGGATGTTGAGCTTCATGACTTTACAAACGCACTAACTTTAGTTAAGAATTCGAAATCAATGATTGTAGCGTTAATTGCCGAATCCATAGAAGAGCGTTTGGGAACACAAAATACGGTTCCTGATATGTATGGAATGTTTATCCTAAACACTGGTGGCTGGTTTCAAAATAACACCAATAATTCATTTGCTGACAATAACATTGAAAAATTGTATGACTTTTATAATATGCCGTTACGTTATGCTGGCTTCACTGGGAGTGTAAATAATATGTTTGATGCTTGGCATAACTTAGTTGATTACGCTGTCAAATATTTGGCACCAGATAAAACTGAGTACCGTAAAGTATGGTACCAAATTTTTTCGAGTTCTATGAAAAAAGTGCGGAGTCCAGTTCTACTTCTTGTTGAACTGCTGTTCGTATTGCCTATTTCGAATGGAAAGGTTGAGCGTCTTTTTTCTCTTATTAATAGAATTAAAACTGACACAAGAAATCGCTTAACTGAAAAACGGCTCAATAATTTAATTCGGGTGTGCACTGATGAAACAAATAGTGAAGAATTTGATGTGAATCCTGCCATTGAATTATGGGCCGAAGATACGTTGCGAAGGCCTACACAAGAAAGTCGAAAAATTTATTCAAAAAAAGAAAAGAAAAAAACAACTATAAAAACATTAATTGATTTAGAATTGTCATCAGACGAGTCTTTAGATTTAAAATCGTCTTTCGATGAAACTTTGGTTAATAAATCAGATGAAACGTATCTTTAAAAAAACATTTTTAAGTTATATAAAACTTTGTTTTTTGTAACTTAGGCATTTATTATAGTAGTATTACATAAAATGATACTTGATTAAGTATTCAGTTTAAATTTTTTTGATATAACATAAAAATGTGTATTTTTTATTATTTAAAAAAATAGAATACAATTAAAAAAGGAATACGAGTTCGTTCATTTTAAAGTATCAAGTTATTGTTTTATTTACAAAGTTTCGTCATGCAAAATAATTGCTACGATAAAAATTTAAAACAAAAAAAAAAATTAAAATTTTGACCGCCCAAAAAAAACAACTGACCGTCAATTTTATGTATTAGCCGGTCAGTTTGACCGCTCGCCTTTGATTTCTTATTTTCCACGCTGCATTAAGGGGGTCTCTGCATATATTTTTCAAAAATGTTTTTTTTTTGGATTCCGTAATATGTATGTATAAATTTATTTATTTGAATATGTTGTTTAGGTATTGATATTGAAGAGGTCATTATATCCTTTCAGAAAAAGGAACCTTTTGTTTTTCAAGTATGGGATTTTGCAGGACAAGAAGATTACTTTGCAACCCACCAGTGTTTTCTATCTTCTTCATCTTTATATCTATTAGTTTGGGATGTAACTAAAAAAGATGAATTCGTCCAACTACTTCAACCATGGATTGAGAATTTAGTAGCTTGAGTAAAAGTTTTTTATATTATTGTTGTTGGTACAAAGTTAGACCTCCTAAATAATAATGACCTAGATAAAGCTTGCAATCTTATGAAAACCGAGATTAAAGCACTCATAGAAACTATTCCTGTTGTTAGAAATTTAAAAGATGAGGATAAATATTTTTCTGGTAGAATTAAAATTTGTTTTGTTTCTCTGGACACAAAGTGTCAAAGTTATTCTAAAGGTAAGTTGTTTTTATTCATTACTGTTTTTTTGTTGATTTTGGTGAAAATTAGTGATTTTGCCGGTTAACCGTTTCAAAAACCGGATAACAGTTCGAATCATTTTGCGGTTAACCAACTATTCGGTTACGGAGGGGGGGGGGGGGGGGTTAATAAAAGGGGGGGGGGGATTTTTTATAAAAAATTTTAATTTATAAATTCAAATTAAAAAGTTTTTTACAAAACACGAATAAAACTTTTTAATTCTAGCGCGGCTTGCTGTCAAATGCACATTTTCTATCAGCCGTTTTATCATAATTTCAATATAATTTAAATTGCTTTTACTTTGGTGAGAAATAAACTAAGTTCGACGATTTTTAAAGCTTGTTTTCACTGAACTTTTTGTTTTTATTTATGACTGATATAATTATTTTTTAATTTTTAGGCCGATTTTCATAGAGTTTTTTTTTAAATCTAAGATATAAATTTAACTTTGATAACAAGTAAAAATTAATAAACGAGGGGGGGGGGGTCTTAATAAGCTTGGGGTGGGTGGGAAAAATAATCAAAAATTAATAAGGGGGGGGGGGGAACTTTTATTAGGAACTCGAGAGTAAAAACATGAAAAAAGATATAAAAGACATATATTTTTTATATTATAATATACCATTTTTAATTATATAATTAAAACAGGTAGGAATATATTCCTTGTACTTTTTTTTACTTGTACATTATTAATAATGTACAAGTATTGTTTAATTATCGGCATTATCATTCATCTCGACATCAATGCTAAATTGAATTTCATCATCATCATCATCATCATCATCATCATCATCATCATCATCATCATCATCATCATCATCATCATCATCATCATCATCATATTCTTCTTCTTCGTTATCATCAACCAAGTTTCCACGTAATTCTGAATTTTCATACAGAAAAACCAGCATCTCTGCATGTTCTGGCGTTAATTGATGTCTTTTCTTTGTGATAACATTTCCGGTGGTTGAAAATATTCGCTCACTCGGACAGCTGGTTGCTGTGATGCAGAAAAGCTGTGCAGCCAAACGAGAAAGAAGGTTGAATCGAGAACTATTCAACTTCCACCACATTAGTGGATCTCCCGTGAGCGGTTCAGCAGCTTCTGCTATATAAATATGCATTTCCTGACAAAAAGTTGTTGGTAGTGAGCTGGCATTTGTTGTTGGCTTGTATATACGCAAGAGTAAATCAACTTTTTTTTTACTTGTGTGAAAAGCATCAAAGACTTTGCATTTCGATGATGCAGAAGTGATTGCAGCAGGGCCCATGACAGGTTGCTGCTGCAAGATAGCCTGCAATTCTTCCGCATACGTTATCACACTTGCTTTTTCTTCGGTGGTCAGAAATGGGAGGCTTTTGAATCAAGGGTCCAAGAGGGCAGTAACCATGCCTAAATAGCAAGGAAAATCATTGCTAATACTGCTAACCAAACCAAACCGTTGCTTTATTTCACTTTGCAGCTTTTCTTTCAGCTGTACAGCAGCCCACGTGTCGTTCTCATCATCCGGCTTAAGAAAATCTAGCAATCCGAAAATTGCTGGATAAATCGCTGAGTATGAAACATACCGCTGACCACTCCAGCGAGTAACCTGGTCAGCAAAGGGTTTTAAAACTTCCACCACTGTTTGCGCAACGCCCCAATGGTCAGCGTTGGGGATGCCACACTTTGATCTAGCCATGTCTTTCTTCACTTGAGGATCCTTTAGAAAAGATGTTCATAAAAATAAAAGCTCACAAGCTTTCATTTACAATCAATAATCAATCAATTATTTATAGTTAATTATAACAATTTATCTTACCTGCATTGCCGCAATGATGTTCTGTTGTAGCCTCACCATTCTTTCTGCCATATGGATTTTGCTGCTCCACCTGGTTTCACAGTCCATGATAGGGCGGATAGGCTTTGGAAGTCTAGATACTGCAGTACCACGGTTTTTATAATTCCTCTTGATTTCGTCTTTCTGAATTTGTTTGAGGACATTCCAGGACGGATTCGAACTTCGGAAGAACTGTGCCACTCTTTGGATGGCTGCTAGAGCACCCCTAACTGCCTGGATAGCATTGATGCTGTCATTAATGGCCAATTGGCTTGTATGACCGACACACCTTACCATATGCTGTACACGTTTGCTTGAAGTTAGTGTCAGCACAATGTTTGCAGCATTATCTGACACCACTGCAAAGGCTTCTGGAATTTGCCAGGCATCCATTGCAGCCTCCAAACTTTTCTGTAGGTTGACGCTTGTGTGACGCTCCTGGGAGTGAACCAAATTGATAACATAACTGACAAGGTTCCAGTTCTTGTCAATTAAATGAATTGAAAAAGCTATGAAGCTTTCGTTAGAATTTGATGTCCAGCCATCTGTTGTGAGACAAGGATATATGTTTAATTGTCCCATAATTGTGTGAACTTCTGAAAAAATGGCAGCCTTTCTTGCCTCAAATTGCAAAGCTATTCGTGAGACAATTGATGTGTATCCTATTGGTGGAGCACCTGTAAGTAAAATGTAAATAATGTAATAAAGTTATGGAAATAATGGAAATTATCATATTAATATAAGATATTTTATTTGCATTACTTTTCAAGTGTTAGTTACAATTCAAAATACGCTAATAACATTTAAAAATGCTGTTATTAGAACAGCCAGATATCTACTATGCAAAACTTATATATATATATATATATATATATATATATATATATATATATATATATATATATATATATATATATATACATATATATATATACATATATATATATATATACATATATATATATATATATATATATATATATATATATATATATATATATATATATATATATATATATATATATATATATACATATATATATATACATATATATATATATATACATATATATATATATATATATATATATATATATATATATATATATATATATATATATATATAAAAATAATAAATTAATAAAAAAAAGTGGATCCAACCTGGATACAAAAATTGTGCCACTGCACGGAATCCTCTCCCTAAGACAAAACTGATAGGACGTAGATCTTGAATGCACATCATTGCCAACTTGTTGCGGTACTCTTCTTTTTTGGCACGATTCATAACCACAGTTGTTGTGTTAAAATACGTACTTATGAAGGTATTTCTAGCACTTGTTGACGAACCTGCTCTAGATCTTCCAGCAACAACCAGATTAGAAGGATGACGCAATTTTAAGTGATTCTGCATTGCAGATGTACTTCCTCCTTTGCACGATATTTTCTCACCACACACATTACACACAGAAAAATTACTGTCAACTTTTTTAAAAAAATTCCATACAATACTCTTTTTAAGACTAGACATTATGCTCTAAACAAATAAATCCATTGTCATATAGAAAAATTAAAATGATGACATATTCATGCTATTAAATTAAAAAAGTTAAGGTCATAACATTAGTTACATAACTAAACTATGTAATTTTTCTGCAGAAATAGAACATTAAGTCAAGATGTTTTCTTTTCTTTACTTAACAAGAACTTGTCTCTTACAAAATTATCATCATAATTTTTACTAAATCGTACACCTCAAAAATTACCATTAACACCCACCTAAACATATTTACAATTTCATATTAACCCTATAAATTACACATAAAACCATACAAACATATAAACAACCACTATCAAATATATATGCACTATAATTACAAAACCACTTGACGTCACGGAACATTGTAACGTTTAACTTAATATAATTACAAACTATAAGTCCTGCAAATTTTTCTTATCAAAATGTTTTAATATCAGCGGATTTTTAAAAGCATTCTCTCATATAAAAGCATTTGATCAGAAAAAGAAAGATGTTATAAAGTTTGCGTGTATTTAATTAATAAAATTTAATTAATAAAATTAATAAAAATTGCGTGTATTTAAAAAACTTATTGTTATGCGGACATAGATAGAAACATGGATAAACTTGAATGTTCTCAAAACATCTTGGTCCGGAAAGATAATTTAAAGAACATTTGATAACACTAAAATACCGCCAAATCTACAAATAAACGAATTCTACTGGTTCAAAAAACACGCTGAGTAAGCAAAAAAAGTTCCAGAATATTCCGAAAAAACTTTCTTAAAAATGTATTGTTTAAGTTGCATAAGTAATAAGTAATACTTCGAGATTTCTATTGTAAATTGTTATAAGAATATATTATCAAACAAAACTGATTAAATTAACATTTAAATTAATAAAAGAAATTTATTATAATCTTTAATCAATTAAGATTTGTCAAACAATAAGCGTCATAAGTAAGTTGTTACTTTCTATAAAAATTTTAAGTCGGTTTTTATTATCCGAAAATAGATATTCGATATTCGAAGAAAATCCGGTTAACCGAAAAACCGGATAACCGGCGAATTCACTAGTGAAAATGCAGAATTTGTTTTTATATCAAATCAGTTTTTGATATTTTTTTTGTTGATTATATGCTGTTTATTGGTTAAATTTAAAATGCTTAACTTCACTGTGTGACAAAATGATAAGGCATCTTCAAAAATTTTGAAAAACCCAAGTGCACAAGAACTTACAATATAATTTTAACATTATATGATAATGTTTGGACCATACAGGAATAATGACAATTTAAAAATTCATTTTTTTAATGCAACACTTTTACAAAAAACATTTTATTTACAAACTTTAGTTGTGGGCAATGACAAACATTTAGTTGATGTAAACACCACAGATTATGATTTAACTATAAACTGTGGGGAAATGACAAAAACTTAGCTTAGATTTTTTTATTAAGTAAAATTCAAAATTTTATTTTTTTAAGTTTTTTAATTTTAAGTTATAAATTTTTATTTTTTTATTTTATTTATAAAGTAAAATTAAAAATTAATAATGAATTGTGCTGCACCATTGAGTCCAGAAGAGAAAAAAGTGCTCTTTACCTTAGCAAAAATTTGTTATTCCATTAGTTGTATGGCTAGAGCCATTAAATTTAGAGACACAGCCAAACTGTGATTAGAAACTACTTTAATAGTCCTCATAAACATAAACAGAGTCATAAACATGCAAAGTCACAGACGTCCATCAACATTGAGTGACTGTGATAAGCAAAAGTTGTTGAGATGAGCTTCAAATTCTTCATTAATAGCACATCAAATTGCTATAGAAGCAGGTGTAATTGAATATCTACCTACAATTCAGCAAGCTATTTGTCATGCTTTTCACCTTTCACACAAAAAAACTTCAGCGAAAACCACCATTGACAGCAAAACACACAAGCCATCAAATGAGCATTACAAAGGACCACATAGCATGAAAAGAAGTAGCAATAAATAGTATTTTCTAGCAAAAAATGACTTTGTCTTGATGGGCTGCTTATGGAATTCTTATTTTCACAATTTAGTGAAGAACTAATAACATAGCATTGGCGTCAAATTGGGTAAATCAGAAGTTCATTTTATTGACGGAAAAAATTTTCGTCAATAAAAGGCAAAAGACTATCTTTTAATTGTTCAAGAATTTTTATGATGTGAAGCATCTGGCATTGATGGTAAAAACTTTGTTTTTCAGCAAGATAATGGTAGCGTTGATACAGCTAAGATAGTAAAGGATTATTTCAACAACATTGAAATTTAAACATTAAAACAGCCAGCTAGATCCTCAGACCTGAATTTTATTAGGAATGCTTAGAGACAGCTGGCAAATGTAGTGTTTGTAGGTGCCATTTTGTCACACTGAAAAAACGTTTTTTTTAAAAAAATAAAAGTGAATCATCTTTATCATAACTTTTTTTAAACTTGTAAAACTTTTGTTGTATAGTGTTGTAAACCCTTTTCTTTCATTTACAATAAAAATTAGTTTTTAAATATAAATGTATAGTATAGTTTTTAAAATATTTTTGGGGTGCCTTATCATTTTGTTGTGCAGTGCATATAGCATGTTTAGAAAGAAAAAATCATCAAGCAATTTGGAGAAACTGTTTCTTTATGATTTTTTTTTCTTCATGTTATGTTTATCTTAAAGTAAAGATGTGACACCTGCAGTAACTTTAACATTTTATTTATATCATGTTTATCAAGAAAGCATTAAAATTTGTGAATATTTTTAAAAACGTTTACTTATGAAATTAAAATTAAAATATATTTGAGTATATGACAATAAAATTTAAAAAGTATAAATTAAGAACATTAAGAAAAATAACATTATTTGTTTTACATTTTCCCCCTACCATATCTTTCATTGAATGTTTATCAACTTTGAAAAACAAACTATTAAATGCTTATTTACTCTAACACATAATGTATTGTTGATGCCTAGAAAAGGGTGGTTTAGTAGGATACTTAATACTATGTTTGACCTTGATTTTTATTGCTGCTCATTGAATTTACCAATTGGACAGAAAGTTCTTATGTTTTAGAACAAAGTTTCATAATTCAATTTGAAAAACAAACACCTTTTTATCACAGAAACACCAATTAAAACCTCTGCATTAATATAGTTATTAAGAAAAAAACTCAACAGGTAAGAAGTTTACCTTATTAGAGAAAACAGAATTTCTTTTATTTGTCAGTCTCAGTTTGATCAGTGCTTCAATAGTTTTTGATCCCTCCTGAAAAGAAATTAAGTACATCTTCATTGATCAACAGCTAGTCTACATTAGTGAGTGTTCAAAGTCATACATTTGGAATAAACATTTATCCCAAATGTATGATTTTAAACCATCATTCCTTTCTTGTTGACTATTTTCATCTTGAAAGGATTATGTTTACTCTAATAATGCACTGATATAGTGTACATCTTTTGTAAAGATCTTCTTTTTTGACAGATTTCGTGCTATTCTCAGACTTATAAATTAATTTAGCCTACTATCATCTCCTTCATGTTGACTATTTTTAACTATGTATGTATCATCTCCTTTATGTTGACTATTTTTAACCATGTATGTATCATCTCCTTAATGTTGACTATTTTTAATCATGTATGTATCATCTCCTTTATGTTGACTATTTTTAACCATGTATGTATTTTCCTTTAAAAGAATAATAGTAATAGCAAAAAATTCTTAAAAAGTATTTAAAAAAAACTGATAAAATCATTATTATTTAAAATTCACAAAAACTATATTAAAAACAAACTATAGGAACAAATATAAACAATATTATATGCAACAGTTAAAAAGATCTTTTTAAAAACATCTGTAAAGAAAAAAGTCACAATTTAAAGTCAAATTTTTTATAATATGATAAAAAAAAAACTTATTGAAAATAAAAGTCAGTTTTATCATAATATAAATCTAATAAATAATAACATAGTAACTTTATTTTATTTTTAATAAATATTAACATAGTAAGCACATAATTTTATTTAAAACAAATACTAATATAGTTAGCACCTCATTTTGCTTAAAACAAATACTAACATTGTAAGCACCTCATTTTATTTAAAATAAAATACTGACATAGTAGGCACCTCATTTTATTTAAAACAAATGCAAAGTAGGAACAGTGCAATTTATAAGCGATATTTATTTTAAAGAGCAATAAAAAACAAGTTTTATCTTTAAAAAAAATTTAGAATTTAATGTCATTAGAAAATGTCTTTAAAAAAACTAAGCAAACAGTGTGACCATAATTGCATCCTAATTTTTAATTTAAAGATTATTTAAAACAGTTAGTATCTTTGATTTGTTGTAAAGTTTCAATCTGTAGGTTTATTTTAAGTTGTTTAAATTTAAATTATTTTGTTTTTAAAAATCTACAATAGAAATAAAAGAAATTAAGAAGATATTAGCATCACATCAATGTCAATAACAGAATCTGCAACATTATCAACAGATTATAAGCAAGATCAAGTATCATAGCAAAGTCTTTTGTATTGTTTTTATATTGTGTCATAATATAAACTATTATTAAAAATAATAGCACTTAAAATTCATATCTATATATATATATATATATATATATATATATATATATATATATATATATATATATATATATTAATATAGATGATTTCGGTCTGTATCATGATGACGGGGCTAGCGATTATTTAAAGACAAAAATTGCCAGCAAATAGAGAAAATCAAATAACATTTTGTAAAAATTTTAAAAGGTAACGATCTTCTTATTTCTATCCAATCCAATATAAAAATAGTTAACTATCTCGACGTGGCATTAGATCTCAATAACAATTCTTTTCTACCATACTGTAAATGCGACTACCATACTGTAAATGCGAAATAATGTTTACTCTGATTCAAACCATCCACCTAGTATTATCAAAAGACTCCCTTGCACTGTTGAATTGAGATTATCTGCCACCTTAGTAAATGAATCTGTTTTTTATAATGCTATCCCACCTTGCGAAGAAATTTTAAAAATGTGTGGCTATAATTATAAACTAAAATACCAACCTCAAGTTACCTTGACTAAAAACAAAAATCAAAAGCAGAAAGTCATATGGTACAACCCTCCATTCAGTTTGAATGTGGAAACAAAAATAGGCAGTCGTTTACTAGCATTAATTGACCTGCACTTTCCAGTAAACCATAAATTTCACAAAATATTTAACAGAAACTCAATCAAAGTTAGTTATAGCTGTATGCAAAATGTAAAGTCTATAATTAGTTCACATAACCACAAGATTTTACACAGTAATGCAAATTTGAATGCGAGAACTTACAACTGCATTACAAAAGCTGCTTGCCCATTAAATAATCAGTGTTTATTAAGTAATATTGTTTATCAAACTACTGTGATTGATGAAAATCCGAAACCTAAAGAAAAAGAAAAAATATATGTCAGTATCAGCGAGATACCATTCAAGCTTAGATACGCAAATCATTTAAAATCTTTTAATGCTGTGAAATACAAAAATGATACCGAGCTTCCTAAGGAGATTTGGAGTTTAAAAGAAAAAAACATGATGCACACAATAAAGTGAAAAATTATAAAACGCTGTAAACCTATTAAAACAACATCTAAAATTTGTAACCTCTGCCTTCATGAGAAATTTATAATTTTATGTCACAAAGAAAACAACCTGCTCAATAAAAAAGTCGAAATATTATCTAAGTGTCAACATTCCAACAAATTTCCACTGTACTCTTTTGATACTGGAGACAAAATAGTTACATCTTTTATTACATGAGAAGACGTTCTACCATAATTTTTAGTTTATTTGTAAAAGAGTTTGCTTTTAAAAGGTTTTTTCTAACGTTTTTTTTTTAATGTCTTTAATAGCTAATGATTGCTGTGTATGGCACGAAACTTTAAGTACTATTAATGTTGCTTTTCATTCAAACAAAATTTAAATATTTATGGCTCTATTATAGTAATATCGAGCACTGTTTTACATTTAAGAGTTTTTGTATTATTTTAGCATAATATAATACATAAACAACCAATCAATATACAGGCTTTGGCAGGAGTAAATGAGTGCATGAGCTATAAATAACTGGTCTAAATCTGTTTTAGCGGGCCCGCATAGCCTGCTTGAAAGTCTTGCACAGGCTTTTTTGAAAAATGAAAATTATTATGTTTTGCTAAAAAGTTTTATTCTAAAATTTTATTTTGTTGTTTTTCATGCCAGGTATAGTAACAATTTTAATTGTAATAATAAATGTTTTTTTAGCAATAAAAAGCCATAGAAAAACAACTTGCAAAAAAAACAACAACCTAATGTTTTTTTTAAATAATTTTTTATATATATATATTTTTTTTTAAACGTCTTCGTTTCCAACAAGGCTGCAAGCAGCCACTAATTAAGGTTGGAAGTTACTGAAAGGAAAAAGATGAAGATTGTAGAGCAAGATAACGATTGACAGACGACTTAAAGGATTGCAAATTATATAAATCAGGAAAGCAAGATGAAGGAAGCGAATTCCAGAGCTGATGTTCGAGGAAAATAACTAGACAAATAAGCGCTTTTGGAGCACTTAGGAACAGTTACAGAAAAAGGATGACACTTAATTGAATGACGAGTAACACGAGAATGAATTTTAGTAGATGGCACAAGAGACGCTAGCTCTTTAGGGCAGTGCCCATTATAGTATTTGTAGAAAAGAGAAAGAGAAGCAACATTACGACAATGTGATAATGGTTGGAGGTTGGCTGCTAGAGCAGGTCCAACTATATTTACAATGCGTTTTTGCACCTTGTCTAAAAGAGAAAGGGCATCATTAGAAGGTCCGCCCCAGTTATGGCAACAGTATTCCATACAAGGCCGGATTTGAGATTTATAGAGATAGAGAATAGAATCCAAAGTAAGAAAGTGACAAGCTCGATAAAGAGATGCAACCTTAGCAGATGCTAATTTTGCAACTGATTTGATATATGTTTTCCAAAAAAGATTGGAAGTAAGAGTTAACCCTAGAAGATGAAGAGTGGATGACTCATCGAGTACATCACCTTTCATAAATATAGGAAGATCTAAATTATTTCGATAACGATTGGCTGAAAAAAATTGAGTTTTATCTGAATTAAAGTTCACCAGCCACTGTGAGCCCCATGCTGTAGCAGAAGTAAGATCCTTTTCAAGCTCAAATGCCCCCTCCAAGCAATCAGAGGGTGTTGGTTTCTTATCACAACAAGAATAAATGGTAGTATCATCAGCAAACAATTCCACCTTAGATGTGAGAATATCTGGAAGATTGTTAATGTAAATTAAAAAAAGTATAGGGCCAAGGATAGAACCTTGAGGAACCCCTGAAGTTACAGAATAAGATGAAGAGTGCTGTCCATCAAGACAACTTTTATACTACGATTGGAAAATAAGGATTCAGTAATCTTAAAGATGTTGCCAGATACACCATAAGAAAAAAGCTTATGGAGAAGACCAGCATGCCAAACTTTATCAAAAGCTTTTGAAATGTCAAGAGCGATGGCCTTTACCTCTCCACCTTTATCTAATGCACGATAAAACCTATCAGTTATTACTGTTAGCAAATCAGCTGTAGAACGAGAAGATCGAAATCCATATTGATGGTCAGCAAGTAAGTTATTAGATTCAAGATGAGAAATTAAGTGTTTGTTAATTAAAGATTCAAAAACCTTGCATGTGATAGGAAGAAGACTAATGGGACGGTAGTTAGACGAATCAGATCTCTCTCCAGAATTTTTGAAGATAGGGATAACAGATGCCGCTTTCCAGCAGGCTGGAAAACAAGACTCTTATAAGCACTTGTTGAATAGTTTTGAGAGTATAGGCGACAGCTCCGGAGAACACTCCTGCAAGACAATAACAGGTATGTTGTCCGGGCCGCAAGCTGTAGAAATATCTAGACAGGAAATCACTTTAGATACAGAAGCTGGAGTGATATGAATGTCAAGCAATAGATCAACCTGTTTGTTGGCAATATCAGGTAGAACGCAACTAGTGGAATCAAGAGATGACATTGATGAAAAGTTTTTAGCAAACAATTCAGCTTTGTCTTTAGGTGAGGTGACAAAGTCTGAACCATACAAGAGAGGTGGAATTATAGATTTGCCCTTATTATTGATATTATTAAAGATTCTCCAGAAGTCACGAGAGGCTAATTTTTGTGATGAAATATAAGATTTTTATGACCAGAGAATAGCGGGCTTTGGCATCAGAGAAAACCTTTTATCAATGGTTTTTAGCATTAGTAAACAGACGTTTGTTTTCTGAAGAAATGTTTTGCTGATAGATAATGAAGTAATGGTTTCGATTGGAAAATGCAACAGCACAATGTGAGGAAAACCATGAAGAAGAGTGAGGCTTGTGAAGAGTGAGGCTTGACCTGGAACCGTCATGTGGGAATTAAAGATTCCATGCCAGCCTGAATCCAACAATTTATGTAAGAAGTACATTTGTCATCAGTAAGACGAATGATTTCTACCCAAGGGCCGTAACGAAGAAAATCATGGAAAAAGAGTGCAGTCTTGAGATGAAGGAGAGCGATATAGAACAAAGAGAAAGGCAACAGAGTGAAGTGGTGCTAAACGAAAACACATGAAAGAATAGTCTGTGGATTCAAACCTAGTTTCACGACAAATAGGTGAATTCTTACGAATGTAAATGCCCAGGCCATGCATGTGACTATTGGAGTCTTTACGAATTAAAGGAAGATAACCATCAACACTAAGGTCACAAGATGAGACAGCTGAACTCAAATTAGTCTCACAAAGAGCAAGTAGGTCTGGTGAACTTTGCATGAGATAAGACTCAACAGAAGAAAAGTTACTTCAAAGACCACAAATATTGGTGAATGATAGGTTTATTGAACTTGGTGATGATGATGGTTTTTGTGTTTTATAGTTTTTGGTACTTTATTCATTTTAAAATTAGATTGAAGAACTTGACTCAAAGCATAGATAGTACTCAGTACACTGTTTAATAGCCCAAGCAATTGCCTCACTACTACTAATAAACCCTAAGCCGTAACAAAGGGCTCCAAATGTGGCCTCCGCAATGCACACCAAAAGTACAAACAGGGACACCATCCATGCGCAACATGGCACTGTTAATACTTTGATATTTTTCAGCTGTTGATGGAATCAGCCTCTCTGAGAGCTACCACAGTGTTCGGGAAACCTGACTACCAGCCGGCTTCAGAACCATAAAACTGAGTTTTAGAACTGTACCCTCATTAGGAGATAATAGAATGAGTTGCCTAGTCACAAAAACAGAGACACAAGCAAAACCTGCATTGAGTCAAGAACCCATGCATTGAGTCAAGAACTTACTTTTTATTTAATAATTTAGTAATTAATTAAACAATAAATAAAAAACAATATTCAAATAATAAAATATAATCAATCGTTCTAATAAAACAGTAATATATAAAAAATTGTTATACATCACATTGTTGTTTTATAAAAACAAATGATCTTAATTATATTATTATAAAAGTTCATTCGTTTCTCTTCTTTTTTGTGAATGAAAATGTCATCGTATATAAAAATTTCTACAATTGCTATATTAACAAGTAAGAGAGTGACAAATCATTTCAAAAGACTTTGGTAATTAAACTTCGAGTAGTTGGGTATTTGTAAAGTTGAGATAATAGTTTTTTGAAGTTACACTGCAGTTTTTAACTTTTGCCCAGAGTTATTAGTTTGTGCTTTACTTAGTGAATTTTTGTTACTATGTTTTTGTTTTGGTTATCTGACTGACTTTATTTTTTTATTCTTTAGTTTTATCAGTTGTTTAACGGATTTTTGTTGATTTTATTCCAGATAAATTCAAACCAATAATTTGCAAGCAACGCAAAAAATAGCAGAAAAACAACCTTCGCAACCATCATGTTTCTTTATTCAAGCATCTTGATGTTTGCTTTAAAAATTTTGCAATGAACGTAGCAGTTTTTGCAAGATTTTTTTGAGTAATAATATTTTGTGTTGTTAAAATAATCGAATAAAATATAACATTTTTTATTGAGCTTCTTTAGTTGACTCATTTTTCTTGTGCTTTGTTAATTAAATTCAATTTTAAAAATTTAACTGTGATTTCTCTAAGCTATAAAGATATTGTGACAATTATATTGAAATCTTTTTTTAAATAAACCCTGAACCAAATAGTTCTATTCTTTTACACTTTTTTTCAACTGTTTAGATTAAAATTTTAATTATTACCACTTTTTCCATTCAATGTACTCCTTTATGAACTCGTAAATGATTTTATATTCTTTTCGGAAATTAGGAGAATATATATGTTATGTTGATGTGATATGTACGTTAAAATTTGAGGTAATCTATATTTTAATTTCTAAGAGACTTGGTACAAATAGATTTTTTAAGATTCTGGTATATATACTACTTAAATATATTCTTCTTATATAATATAGGTGTGTATAAAAAAAAGCGTTATAGGATTTAAAAAAAAACTAATCTTTTTTTATATTTTACATTTTTATGAATAGAAGCAATAGAAGGGTATTAAATGCAGTATTTTTTTATATATCAGGTTTATTGCTGTAAAATATATTTAAATGTATTAAATGTAGCGCAAATATAAAAACGAAAATAAAAAATAAATAAATCATATAGTATTATTTTTATCATACAAAAGGAATACATATAGTTATTAATTATTTATAATTATTCATTTTAAATAAATTAACCCAAAATACCTTCAATTTCAAAATCAAACGCAGTTTCTTTACTTTCACTCGATTCAGGTGTTCCCCATTTAATTTCACTGCTTAAACTATCATAATCAATGTCGTCCTTTTTGTCATTTACTGATGTAGCAGGTTAAATTATTGTATCAAAAATAGCTGTTTGCTGTTTTTATAAAAATATATCAGTAACCCTTTCAATTGCGTTTTCCTATCATTATCACTAAAATTTGAATAATTGATTTTAATGGCCAAGTTAAGAGTTTTGTGGTTGATTCCAAGTCTTTGGTCTGATATAAGCATTGTCAGAAGACTAAAGGCTCGTTCCACTGATGAGTTCGACCCAGATAAGCATGTGATTAAACTTGCTATTTTGCATAAATTTGGGTACTCGGTCTGTTGACTTTTTAAAGTATGGCTCCATATATCGCTCATGAATATTTATCTCGCGAAGCAATTCTTTTTTATACTGAATACAGTTGTTACACCATAGCTTTGCAACAAATATTGTTCCATTTTCCACAATTGTTTCTTTTCCACAAACTGCATCTTTACCCTAACTCAGATATGTTGCTAGTGTAACTCTGTTACCGGAAGATACTATTTCTTTTTACTGAAACTTTACTTGTTAACTTGAAAATTTGAATAACTTGAAAACTTGAATAACTTGATAATTTAATAACTTGATAACTTTATATCAGACACTCAATTTATACTATAAAAATCGATAAGCAGTCTGTTGATTATAAATGAAATATTCGATTTTTAATAGCGAGTTATATATTAGCTTATTAAATAAACTGCCACCTTTTTCAAAAAAAAAACAAGAAGTTAACGCGAAAGTATACAGGGAAATATGCACTACTTTAAACAACTTTAAAGTATGACAAACTAGTTTATCAATCAATTAAGCAAAATGTGTGATTATACAAAAAAGAAATTGTCTTTATTATTTAACAGTTTTTATTGTATAAGTTTACAAATTTCCGAAGAATACTGAAAACCCGGATTATTATGTTAAATTCTTTTGCAACGCAAGCATATTTTGCCTGCTTTTTAACATACTAATTATTTAACTTTTTTCAATCTGATTTACATTCAATGTTAAAATCGATAAGGATCTTATCCATTCTTATTGATTTTAACTATGAATTTTCAAATATTCTTTCTAAACTATTTAATATATCATTCGTAAATGGAACTTTTCCGAATGTTCTAAAATTATCTTGTGTTGTTCCAATATTTAAAAACGGCTCCAAACTTTTATGTACTAACTACAGACCTATTTCTCTTTTATCTATCATTAGTAAACTTCTTGAAAAATTTATGTAGTTATGTTAATTATGTAGCCTGTGTGTGTATATATATATATATATATATATATATATATATATATATATATATACATATATATATATATATATATATATATTTATATTTATATATATATATATATATATATATATATATGTGTGTGTGTGTGTGTGTATATATACACTAGGGATATGACTTTTTAATTTTTTTTCAAATAAAATGTTTCCTGTATCATAAATCGATGAACTTTTACCTAAAATCATGAAAAAAGGCCCAAATAGCTTTCTATTAACAAAAAAAGGTCACCCCCAAAATAAAAATTTGATTTACCATTTTTATACATTCATTTTTGACCGATGTTTTAATCTTAAGCTTAATTCTCAGCTTAATTCTATTTATTTCATTATTTTGTTATGAATTTATAAATATAACGCCACACGTTACCATGGCAACGAAACGGCCGTGTGCCGGCAAATACTTGGAATTGTTATGTGATGACGTCATTGTGTTACCACGGTGATATAGACGACTGTAACAGACTGTAGAAGATTATAGAACTTAGTAGAACATTCTGGAAGCTCTAAATAATTATATAAGCGAGCTGCTGTCAGAGCTCAGTGTTGATAATGTGAATAGTTCTATGAAGTACTCTGCGTGTAACTGAGCTAATAAGGAACTACTGTAGCGAACTAAAGACGCTGTAAGTGTACGAAGTATAAGTAGTTGTAGCATTATCGTTAGGATACGGACTGGATTATCGAACTGTTATCAACATTGACTGGATTATCGAACTATAATTGGATTACTATACAGTTAAAGTATTTTATTAATTAAACGACTTTATTAAACGGATATTTACGCTCAGCTATCCGTAAAGTCGTAACAATATTATATGATGTCTCACAAGAAAAGTCATACCACAGTAACAAAGAACAAGAAGACTTGGACTAAAAATTTGGTGAGATTTCAAGAGTCACACAGAAGAAGAGGAAGCGTGGCTGTAGAAGAACATTCACTCGATGAAAAATCCAGAATACCACTTCAATTGCAGATCGTAGGAAGATACCAGTTTCTCGGAGCATATGTTAAAGGAAGAAAAGAACGAATAGACCAAATTTCTAAGGAAATTACAAAATTGTGGGACAATAAACTGAATTTTCCACGTGTGTCTGATCAAGTGATAAGAGCAAAGCTTATGAAGGTGCTGAAGGTCTATGATGAATGTGTCAAGCATGGAAAATATGATGTTCTCAATGCATTATTTGACATCACGAAAGTGAATGGCCAGTGGTTATCCTCGGAAGATAAACGTCTATACCACCTACAAAAAGAAAGTAAAGGACAGGTGGGGTACTCAACAGGACAAGTGGCAAGTAAAGAAACCATTCACCCTTCCAAGAGAAGGAAAGTCCAGTCTGGAACAGCAATACCTTCCACATCACAAGTCCTGTCTACCACAGACAGTGGTACTGAATCTGAAAACTGCAAAAGTAAGAGTGAAGATGATGAAGACGACGACGGTGATAAAGACGATGATGAGGACACTCAGAAAAAAACTAGAAAGCACTACAAAAGTAAATTTGCTGTAAGTATGGTTACATCAAGTGGAGTTTCCACAAAGAAAGCTGCTAAAATATGCAATGTATTATCACAACAAGGTATTGATATTCCAACTCCAAGTCAATCAGCAATTTACAAGTCCATATTCAAAGAGGCAGGTAAATTAAAAAAAGAAATGATACAACAACTTAAAATTGAACAGTGGTCCTTACACTTTGACGACAAACGAATAGATGATAAGGAATATCAGGTAGTTGTACTTCAGAATGAAAGAACTGACGTGAAACTTGATGCACTGCGTTTAAAAGATGGCAAAGCTGAAACTGTTGCTGAAAAAATTGCCAAACTTATTGATGAATACAATTTGTGGAATTCAATTAAGATGGGAAGAGAAATGGAGTTGTTGTGAAGTTGCAACGTATGTTTAAATTAAAGGGTGTCACAATACCACAATTTATCGGTTGTCAGCATCACGTACTAGACAGGATTCTCCGTCTGGTGATGGACGAAGAACTTGGGGGTGATACCAAATCTCCAAACATTGAATACCCATTTGTGTCTGAACTGTTGAATAAGTATGATGAACTGAAGGATAAGTTTGTGAATGGAACTGTAGAAATTCTTGATAAATCAGGGTGGAGAGACGATATGAAGTTTTTGTACCATTTAACAAGAGTGTTTAGGTTCTATGAAGAACAAAGAAACTTCCCTCTGATTCACTTTCAGAACATTCCTAATATGAGCAATGCCAGATGGAACTCAAGAGCCATTCTCGCCATTCTGGCGTTCATTCTTATGCCTGAAGCGAGAAAGAATTTGGAGAAGGTTTGCAGGTTCATTTCATATGAGTGGGCAGAACATTGGTTTAGTAGTCAAAAGTACAATGACAATGACTTCAAGAATTTATCTGATGTATTGAAGCCTTACAAAAAGGCATTGCAGTCATTCAAAAATCACTGGAAGAAAGAGCCATCCGTCATCGACATACCACGAAGTAATCAGATAGCTGAACGTGCAATCAAGGTGATGCAAGACTTGTATGCTTCCTGCAGAAAGAAAGACAAACTGCAACTTCGATTCATTCTAAGTAATAAGCGCTAGACTCTTTATGAGACGTGAGCATCATGTGACCCATGTACTAAACACAGTAGGCCTATAGACACAGACAGTTATGTATATTGTTGTACTAGACGCTTTGATACTGTTAATTTTGTAATACTTGTATAATTATATATCACATAATGTTTTTTGTTATATCACAGTACATGTTGCATAAATAAATAAAATAACAACAGGAGTATGACTCTTACAATATCTTCAGCCTTTAATATTCATTTACTGTACAAAAGTGTACCTATTGAAAATTCGATTTTTTGGTTTTGGGGTGACCTTTTTTCAAAATATGTCAAAATGAAACATCTATTCGTTCTTTTTACATAAAAGTTCATTGAATTACGATACAGGCCTAGTAGGTTGCAAAAAAGTCATATCCCTAATATACACACATATATATATTTATTTTTTTCTATTTTGAGTGTACTCTTTTGTTAACTCTTTTAACTGTTTAAATGAATTTCAATTTGGTTTTCATTCAAAACATTCTACCTGCCATGCATTGATAAGTATAACGGAAAAAATCAAGAAAGCTCTCGACACTTGTTATTTTGTTTGTGTTATCTTTATAGATTTACAGAAAGCTTTTGATACTGTTGATCATAACATTTTGATTTCTAAATCAGAACACTATGGTATTCGTGGTGTTGTAAGTGACTGGTTTTGCTCCTATCTTACAGATCAGAAACAATTTGTAAGTATTAATGGTTATAATTCTACTAATAAATCCATTGAGTGCTGTGTTCCTCTAGGTTTTGTTCTTGGTCCTCTTTTGTTCTTAATATATGTTAATGACATAAACAACTCTATTAGCTTCTCGCCAATTCATCTTTTTGCTGATGATGCAAACCTATTGCATATCAACAAATTGTATAATTCTCTGTGCTAAATCATAAATTCGGATCTAAGGTATCGTTCACTGGTTAAAAAGCTAACCTAATATGTCTTAACGCAAAAAAAACTGAACTAATATTTTTTTCATCTTCTAGAAAAAAACACAATCAAAAAAACAATTCTAAAATTCAAATTCAAATTAATAATAAATGGCTATATCCTACAAAAGTTATTAAATATCTCGGTGTTTTGAATGACTGTAATCTCTCGTGGAATTTTTATATTGATGAGCTACACAAGAAACTAACCCGAGCTAACGGCGCACTTTTAATAATTTGTCATTATGTCGATAAATTCACACTAAAGAATATTTACTCTGCATTATTTTATCGCATCAGTTACTGTTTTCAAATTTGGGGTCAAAATGGCAACTATCACATCAAAAAATTGATGTCCTCTCAACGCCAATCCATAAGAAATATAAACTTCCAACCTTCAGAAACATCAGAATCTTTCAAAAAACTGAAAATTCCAACCTTTCCAGCACTTGTAAAATTTGCTAATATTCTTTTTGTTTTTGATTCTCTTAACAAAAATTTAGCCTATTCTATAACAGATTTTTTTACAGAAAGTAGAATAATACATACATACTCTACTAGAAAAATATATAATGGAAAACTTAGTGTACCATTATTTAAAACTCAGAAGTATGGTAAACATTCTGTTGTTTATCAGTGCATTTGTGAATGGAACAAGAGTCTTGTATGCATAGTGAATGAGTATAAAAAACTACAACTCCAAACACCTTTAACGACTTAATCTTAATTTAAAACAAAATCAATTTTAAAAAATTCTGAGAACAAATTTATTCTAACTTATTGACATGATTTTCACTTAATATTTAAAATATACTCTTATTTTTTTAATTATGATTAATACAACTATTATCATTAACTTCTTGATTGTTTATTTTTTATTGTTATGATCAAAGTATGATTTTTAGATGTTACTTTGTTTATGTTAGTTCTATGTGTGTATTAATCATATTATATTTAAAAACTGGTGTCACTCCTTTGATCAGAATTCTGTTTGAGTGACACCATCCTTATCAATCATTTAGTTATCATTATTAAATCCTTGTAATTAATTTACTCATTATTATATTATTATCATTTTTATATATATATATTTTTTTATTTTTTTTATTAAGCAATTATTTTTACTTACTACAATCAATAGAGTTATGAATTTTTTATTTTATTATTATATTATTATTATTATTATTATAATATTACTATATGATTTAAAAAGGAAAATAAATATCTTGTTGTTGTTGTTGTTGTTCTTATTTGATGTTAAATTTTTTTTTTTTTTTCTTGTTCAGACATAGAGAAACTTAAAACAGAGATCTATCTTTTGGCAGAAGCTATGACATATGATGGGAAACAAAATGGGGAGAAAATAATGGGTAAATTGTTTCCACAAATTTATATAAAGTTGGAAGAAAAGATCAATGAAATTAAAAAACAGAAAGAAAAAAATAGTGAGGTTCCAATAATTAGTCAAGAAGAATTCATTTCTTTTGCGAAGTCATTAAAATGTGATGATGATATCTTTCAAGATGATGATTTAGAACCAGCAACTAAGTTTCTGATGAGCACAGGTTTCTTAATTTTTTTAATGTATTTGTTTGAGTCTTAATTATTTATAACTTTATTTGTATACTGTTATTCATGTGATTACTTTTTCATTTTTAGGCTATAATTTTTTTGGCGACACTTAATTATTACTTAAGACCATTTTACATATGGCGATTTTTTATCTTTGTTAGTTGACTGTAATTAGTTTATTGTTATTGATTGGCTTATCGATTGTTTATTTTTATTGGTTGTCTCTATCTTTATTATTTGTGTGCTGTTATCTTAATTAGTTGACTATTTTTAAAGTAATTTTTAAAGAACATGACTAAACTATAGATGTAATACCTTTAAAAAAATGCAATAGAGAACTAATTGTTTCTTTATTTTTATTTCTTTGTTATACATATTAAGCATTCTTTGATTAACACACATAGTATTAGTTTGAACCTTAAATCTTACTTTTTTTTTTTTGTGCATATTTTTTCAATGGATTACAACACACCTATCATGTTTATTCTCATATTTCAAACTTTTGTGTGATGGTTACAAACAGCTTCTATTGGATTTGTTTGAAAAAAAAAGTTTTTAGTTTTTTTTAGAGATTGCTTTCAAATACTCATTATTTTTTGATTTAGTAAAATTATTAAGATGGCATTTTTCATCACCGATACAACAAAGTGAGAGCTCAAAAATATTTATTATTGATTAGTTCTCAAAATGTTCCTAGTGAGAATGATCAAATTAAATATTCGTAAACTAATATTTCCAATGTTAGAGTACCAAAGTTGTAAATAATATTTTTTTTTTTTGTATTTAATATTTTTGATCTTTTAGAACTATCTTTTGGTATTATAAAGTCTTCATTACTTTTTTTTGTTTTTAATAAATTATAAACTTTTTTGATTTATGCGTAAACAAAATTAAAGAAAATTTAAGAAAAAAAAATTAATTCTATCTCAGGTAACAGATTGTTTCTGTGTAACAGATTGTGTCTATGTAACAGAATGTGTCTGGTATCAATTTTTAAAAAGTCTTGATCTGACTTACTCTGATGACAAATTTTAAGTTCTTTGTTTTTTATCCTTGTTATCAACTTCGACTAAAAGTTAAAATTAGTTAACTTTGAAAAATTGAATAGTTGATTTAATTGACTATGGACTTCCTACTAATCAACTAAAAGTCAATTTAGTTGACTATGGACTTCCAACTAATGAACTAAAAGTAAGTTAGTTGAGTCTAATCTAACTAATCAACTAAAAGTTAGTTGAAATCTGAAAATCCTTTTATCTTTTCATTCGAATTCGTTTCACTTTTTAATTTCTTATCTAAAATATATAAATATATCTAATCTATATATTTCGACAAACAATGTATATTATTGATATGAAACTGGAAGATTAATTTTTTATATATCTTCACCAAGCCTCTGCTATGCATAAAGTGTTAAAAAAAATCAAATTATAAAGTAAACAAAATAAAATGTACTTTAAAATTTTCAATTATAGAAAGCATAGAGCTCAACTGAATATAAATATTGAAACTGAAATATATAAATATATCTAAAATATATAAAATATATATATAAAAGATCTTTAATTTTTGTTTGTTCATTTAATAGCAATAGTATGCACTATTATAACTTTTACTTAATTTTTTGTAATTCATAGCATGTTAGCATTATTTATATCTAATTAAACTTTCAATTATGTATTTAATGCATTTTTTTTTTTTTTGTTTACTTCATGCTTGTAATTTTCATAAATACTTTCATAAAGGATCACTCCAAACTGGCTCTGGGACCTGGGGCAAAATTAAGATGTGTAAATATGATTGGATAGACTTTTTGATATATATCAAGTATTTACGGCAGTCCCTAAATCATTGTGGTCTGGAAATAGATTGTTCCATTGTTGGAGCAGCTTTTCTCACATTGTTTTGCTCCATTTTTATTTAAATGATATGACGTTAAAAAATAGAAAGTGAGTAGTTTATTATTTTTATTACAATTTATTTGAAAAAAGTAAATTATTAATTTAATTAAAAATCAACTTTTAGTCGACTTAAACGATTTCATAAATATATTAGTCAAAGTTGACAGTCGAAGTATTTAATAGTCGTAAAAGCATTATTGCTTTTATAAAATTATTAGGAATACAAAATTATAAAAATTTTTAATATAGGTATGTTCAAAATCAAAAAGTTCCATTAAATCCAAGATGATCTTTTATGAATCATTACTCTACTTACGATGGTTAAATTGCGTTTTTGTCTTTATGATGGGTAAGTTGTGTTTTTGACCATTCTCAAGAATATCAAGTTTAAATACTAATTGATTAAAAATAATATTGTACTGTTTATCCTTTTAACTGCTGTCATCCTCATTCCCTAGCGTTGAATAAAGCAATCGCAAATTGAATAGCTCTTAAATATCTTGAAATATTTTTAATACTCATCTTTTCAGTCTTTTAAACTAGAAAAATATTAAAATAGAAAATTAAACCAAACAGTTTAATAAAAAAAATTAAAATAAAATAAACATATTCATAAATGATATCTATGCATTTTTATATTTATTGTGAGTTGCAATAGTTGAGAGAATTTAGCAATCATAAAATATATACTACGATTTAAATATTAGCAATCATGAAATATTTTATATAGTTGCAAATTTTAAGATATAGTTAAAAAAGATGCAAATTTTCTTTGCATCTTTTTTAACTATATCTTACAAAAAAACTATCAATAAAAAAAATTAGTAACTCTCTAGCATTGTCATTTACTAAAATTTACTTTAACAAACTAAAAATAGTGATGTTTACAAAATATGAAAGCCGGTTTATAAAACTTACGTTTTAAAAGAAAAATGAAAAAAAAAAAAAATTTTAAAATATTTACAAACATCTTTTCATCTTTATTCTTTCTATCAATAGTTAACTGGTTAATTAATCTGAACAATTAACAATTTTTCCTATCAAATAACTGAATAACTAATTTGAATAATTAATAACATTAAAGTTTTAAAATTGTAGTTTCCTGCTAATAAAAAAATTAGCAGTATTTTTATTGGTTGATTTTAAATTTAACGCTCATTTTTTTCGAACCATTTTTAGAAATGTTTTTAAAAGTAACGTACCAAAAGTTCATTAAGTTTTAAATATTATTCATTTATTATATTGAATTTTTATTGATACATTATTATTTCAATTAAAATTTGGGATATAATATTTATATCAATCTTTTTTTTTTACTTAAACTTGAATTAACTGTTTTTTAAACAACAACAAAATTATAAATGATTATGATTATCATAAGTTATTAAACTTTGTATTCTTAAATTTATTGTTTTGCTTTTTGGTAAATAAACTCAAGTTAGTTCGCCCCTTCAATAACAACAGTTTTCTATGAACCAAAATTTTAAGGGCCAGAAATTTTTTAAGATACGCTTCCTTCTAATTAATTATCAACTTCATCTTCAACAGCCTTATGTTTGAGTGAGTTGTTGCCTACTACAACAGTTAAAAGAAATATTGTTTTCTTTCTATCTGCTTTACAAGATCACTCAAACATTATTTACTTTCTTTGATCTCTGAAGCTGTGTAACGTTAATATTACCTTCAGATATTTCTAGCTTAATCTGTACTGTCAGTAAGCCATGAAGTTCTTCACTATGAATACTCTTTTGATTTAGCACTTGAATTAACTGTGAATAATCGAATTTTGATTTCCAATGTTAAATTATTTATAAGATTTATTTTTTTAGGTTGGAGATTCAACAGTGTCTCTTCAATAAAAGTTGAAAAACTGGGTTTAACACATGTTGAAGTGCCTATACATAATGTAGTTTGTATAAACTTGTCCTGTTGCATGTCTTGATGTTTAATGATACAGTTTATTAGATCACACATCTGGCAGTTTTGACTATTAATTGTTTTAGAGTGAAGTTAATTCAAATAGGCCCTAAAATCATCAAAAAAGCTTCTTTGTTTAGTGACTTCAAATCAACATTTTTCATTTATACAACAATGCTCATGATGGAGGTTTTTGTTAAATTGGTATAAAAGCTGTGTCACACGAGTGGTATCAGAGGAATTTAGGAACATATATAAATTGTTTGATTTGAAAATTTTAGTACATTAAAATTAAATTGTAAAAAATGCGTGTAAGAAAGCAGGGCTATTGGCCTTGCAGCTTTTTTTTCAGTACTATATTTGTCAAACTCATTAAAAATACCTTAATCTATTTAAACATGCAGCAGCCTTCTGTGAAGTCAGTTGATATTCATCAATATCTTTACTGTGAAGCCATTTGATTTGTAATTCTAAGAGTAGCAATAAGTACTTGATAAAGTAAGTTCCTGCTGTAAATTAATGTGATATTATATTATCACTTTAATCTTTATCATAAATATCTTTATCAAAAGTTTTATATAACTTCAGTTGCCTGATATTGATAAAAAGGATGTTCATATACAGAATGTGACAATTCATAGCTCTATCTCTCAAAACTGAAGACCATTCTTTGACTAGAACAGTCTAGACAAAAATAGGTCTTCAGTTTTATTTTCATCAGTTAAAGTACCATCAACGCCATTGTTGATAGGCTGTGTTTTCATCAACTTGCACAGCATTTTGTTGTGATGAAATATTCCATCTGCATCAAATTCTTCTGACCAAGTTCCTATATCCGCTTGTCCTGTTTTTGTTCAATCAATTTATTTGCCGAAGCATCTAGAAGGATCCATTATTAGTTATTCTGTTCTGCTCTAACTATTTTTTATGAATATAAAGTTTTACAGTATTTGAAATATTTAAAAAGTATAGTTTTGAATTAAGGTTCAAATAAAGCATGTGTATGTTAGAAAATATATATGAAGGCACAATTTTTACTCATACCAGAATAAGAACATGCCATTTTCCTGATGCAATAGAGACATCTATTTTTTGATAAATTTACTTGACATTTGAGTGTTTTTTCTTTGCTTTGAAACACAACAAATATTTAGAAATCCTTGTTTTAAAAAGTTTTTATTTGTACTTAAAAAGTCATTAAGAAGACATTAGCTAGGGTTACCTGAGACTTGTTCATAAGTAGTTTTTTGCAAATACAAGATTTTTACAACTCAAACAGAAAAAATAATTTAGTAGTAATCTTACAAATACTAAATGTTAACTTAATTTACATTAATTTTAAAAGTTGATTTTTTTTTTTCAGTTTTTTTTTTAAATTTATTCAACTTTTCATTCACAGGCACTATTCTTCATTTTGATGGCGCAAATGAAGGTTTAAGAGATATCGTTTTTATTAATCCATCTTGGGTTTGCAAATTAATGTCAAAATTTATCACTGTGGATGCTGTTCATACATTTGTTAAAAATGGCATTTTAGAAAAAGATAAAATTCCAGTAAGTAAATATTAACAATGAAAAAATTGTTTTTTACTTTTGCAAGTGTTTTGCAAGCACACATTTAATGAAAGTATTATTTTAAAACATTTTAATTTATCATAACCCTTTGGGCACGTGTTATCCTATCGATGTCGGATGAGAAGTAGCAAAAAGAATAATTAAGTGTTATTTGAAGAATATTATTTATGTATAATTAATTAGAATTAGTTAACTAAGCAACCAATTAAACAATTTATATTTTAATAATTTAAGTAAATAGCTTTTCTATATTATGTGAATTTTTATATTTTTTGATTTAAAGTTTTTTTTTTTCTACTTTAAACTCGACTGTCTACAGTAAACCTTTGTTGAACCAGTGATCAGGCTATTTAAAACTTCTTGATGGGTTTTAATTTCATAGACATTTGATTTTTTTAGTTAGTGCCATTTTTGTAACGCAGGTTACAAATTTTAATAATATTTTGCTATAAGCTTATTAACTGCTAACTTAATATATATTTATTTATAAATTAGGATACATTTACAATTAGTTTAGATATTTACAATTAGTTTGGATATTTACATCTGAAAAAACACAAAGAGTTGAAAGTGACTATTTATTGTTCCTAGATAATTAAATATAAGTTTTTATAAAAGAAATTAGTTCAGTTTTATAAATAAATTTTGTAAAGCAACTTTTGAATTGGTTGAAAAGTTTATAAAAGATCAGTTGTAATTGCAGAGTTCTCTGTAATGAGTTCTTTTGGAAGCATTGCTTTTCTTTCCTCCCCTTTTTCTTCCAATTCATTCTTATAAAGGATTTTTTAAACTTATAAATATAATATAAAATGAGTTCTTCTCAATTAAATGTAGAATGATTTTAATTAATAACCTAAAAATAATATTGTTTATCACTACTTACAAAAATCTAAGTTTCTTTTTTCCAACTTGTTTCTCCACGCAGCTGACTTATTTTTCAAAGTTTGTGTTGCAAAGTAACAGGGGTGAAAGTTACTCATAAACTTAAAAGAACAAGTAAAGAAAAGAAAGAGCAGCTTCCTTGACTACAGTAGTGCTCTTGCATGTTTCAATCAGCAACAGGTAGATGCTATGAAACAGTTGAAATAAAACATTTGTACAATAACATATATAATAAAATGATAAATTACAACATCAAAATTATTAAAAATTTGATTTAATTGTATTAAACTTTTATACTTATTGATTAAAGAAATATTTATGTTTTATAAAATGTAAATAAAATATTATATGATATAAATTAAAAAAAAATAAACTGGGGTATGAGATATATGCCAACAAAAATTGCAAAATAAACATATACATAGTGACTATAAACGAGTAACATGTGATTGTTTCACAACAATTAATATCTGCTTATATCAAACTATCAAATTACTTTGGGTAATATGTCTGCATTTTAAATTTTCAAAAGGTTTTTAATTGCTTGTTTGTGACTAAGTTGCAAAGCTCTTGTAAATAGTAAGTATATATTTTTTTGGGCTAAAAATAACACAAAATATTTATTTACTGTTTACTTGGAAATGTTAGATAAAAGAATGGTACAAATATTTATTTGTACCACCTTATGTATACCAATATCCAACACCAAGAAGGAATTCAGACAACCGTCATCACCATCATGTCCACTGTTAGCTTTTAAGCTAACAGTGGACATGATGGTGTTGATGGTTGTCTGAATTCCTTCTTGGTGTTGGATATTGGTATACAGTAAGGTGGTATCTGCTGTGTGTAAAAAAATAGAAGAAATAAATTGGCAAGGTTTTATGCCGTTATCTATATCTTACAAGGTTTGATTTAAAGCGGACTGGTAATTAATAATTAATAATAATAATAACTGTGTACATGTACAATGACAATGTACGGAGCCTAGGTAATCTAGGTTTTAACAGCCAATTTATGTTAAAAATAATTTCAACTTTGATTTAAATTGTTTAAGTGTTTTAGAATCTACAATGTTTTGATCTAAATTATTCCAGCTGTTAATGACATGGTTTGTTAAGAAATAGTATCTCTTTGGATTTTTAATTAATTGTCTATGAAACCTCATATTGTGACCTCTCGTATTTGAAGTTATTAAATCTGGTGGGTATTCCAATGTTAAGTTATCTATTTTTTTTACTATTTTGAAAAGTTGGATTAAGTCATTACGTTGGCGTCTTTTTTCAAGAGTCGTTAATTTAAAGTAGGTTAGTCTACTTTCATAGTTTTTCCCTTGAAGACATTTTGTTCGTGTTGCTTTACGTTGTATCGATTCAATTTTTTTTTTATCTTGTTCTAAGTAAGGACACCACACTGAATTTGCGTAGTCTAGATGCGGTCTTACAAGAGAGGTGTACAATAATTTAGATGCGTTTATGTCTAAGTTTTTAAATGAATGTTTTATTATTCTAACATTTTATTAGCTTTACCAGACACATAATTAACTTGACTAGACCATTCTAAGTCGTTTGAAATCATAATTCCTAAATCTTTCTCAATTTTTGTTTCTGGTAGTTCAACTCTATTTAGCACTGAATCATACATTGTGTATATATGCCTAGTATATTTGCTACCTATATGCATGCGTTTACATTTGCTGACATTAAATTTTAATAGCCATAATTGTGACCATGTCATTAATTTGTTTAGATCTGTTTGAGTCTTTTCTATATCAGAAGATGATCTAATTATGTTAATTAGTTTAATATCATCAGCATACATTTTACAGTTCGTTGATAACTCATTCGGTAAGTCGTTTATATAAACAATAAACATAAACGAACCCAAGACAGACCCTTGCGGTACTCCACTTGTAACTGGAGACCAATTTGAAAATCCGCCGTTGCAGACGACACGTTGCACACTGTTACTTACGAAATTTTTACACCATCTAACTGCTTTTTTGTTAAATCCATAACTTTTTAGTTTAAGACACGATCTGTTGTGAGGCACGGAATTGAAAGCTTTTTTCATATCTAGGAAAATGATATCTACTGGTAAATTATCTTCCATTGCTTGACTTATTAGATCCATTAATTCTAAAAGGTTTGTACAACAGTTTTTTTTTTTAGAAAATCCATGTTGTTCCTTAGTCAAGAGATTGTTATTTTCTAAGTGCGACATAAATGTAGCTTTAAAGATACGTTCCATTACTTTACTTATAACTGAAGTAAGTGATACTGGTCGATAACTTGATGGTTCCGATTTATCTCCACTTTTAAATAATGGTGTTATATTAGCATTTAACCACATCGATGGAATTATTCCAGTGTCATATGATTTATTAAAAATAAGTGATAAAGGAAGTGAGAACGCATCTGCGCAACACTTTAAAGGAAACGGGTGAACTCCATCTACTCCTGTACATTTATTTGGATTTAGTGACTTCAGGATTATATAAACTGTGTCCGGTGAAAATGTAGGGTCATCACAAATAATGTTTGTCCTATTTTTAAAGAATGGCATATTGTCACTAATTTCATTGGTGAAAACAGAGCTAAAATAGTTATTTAATGAATGCGCTATTGATAAATAATTTGTTTCAAGTTTGCCGTTTACATTTAATGCGTTAATTCCTTCTTTAACTTTTGATTTTTTGTTTATATATGCATAAATTGCTTTTGGGTTATTTTTAACGTTTAAGGCGATGGTTGTTTCATATAATTTAATTTGGTTCTTAATTTCTTTTTTTACTTTATTTCTAATTGATTTGTATTCTAATACATTTCCTTTGTTTAAAAAACGATTATGTAAACATTTTCTCCAGAGGTTTCTTTTCTTTCTAATTAACTTTTTTAAGTAAGAGTTCATCCAAGGCGCTTTTGTTTTAACAACTCCCTTTGTAATTGTTGGAATGAAATATATAAGACCTTTATTGTAAATATCGACAAATTTGTTGTATGAAACATTAGCATCTAAATTTTTGAATTCAAGATGCCAGTCGTAGCTATTTAGCATATCGGAAAAGCCATTATAATTGCCGTATTTGTACAGAGTTATATTTTTTTTTACTGTTTCCGTTTTTTTTAATTATTTCTAAAGCAATACAAAAACTTTAGGATCTGATGACCGTGACTAAGTGCACCCAAATTATCAAAATGATTCAAATCAACTATTCTTTGGTAAAAAAGAAGTTGCATCTTTAGTTTGTGATAAAGGGAATGTATTTTGAAAAATGGCAGGAATTTACACAAAACAGAAAAAAAATACTCTTAGAATGATACTGCATCTGATACATCTTAGAAAGAGCTTGATTAAAAATGTAAAAAATAAAATGTTATACAACTTCTGAGTTTTCCTAATAAGTTGTGATCTCTATAAGAGTTATATTATGAAAGTAAAAAGAAAGGAGCAAAAAGTGTCACAGAAAAGAAAAGCTATTGAAAAAGAGAAGTCAACAAAAGAAAATATAAAAAAAGATAGATCCAATGTACTGCCAGAATTTGATAATGAAGACAAAATTTTCAATAAAAAAGGAAGAAAGTGCTATTACTATACAGGGAAAAAAATTAGGATATATGAACACCCTAAAGTTTCTTTAATGGCTTATAGGTTAAATTTATCCAACAGGTAAAGATCTGGCATCATTTTTGCTGTAACTGAAGCATTAGGCAACAGTTGGGATGAAATATCTATCTTAAAAAGCACAGCAACCATATCAGGTAATAAAATTTGACAGCAAGTTTTTGATGACATTAAAAAAAAAAATTCATTTCACCCACATACTCTTCTATTCATTGGGATTCAAAGCTGGTATCTGAGGTAGATGGTAAAGTAGAATGCTTGGCTGTTGTAGCAACAGGAAAACTAAGTGTGCCACAAGGAAAATTGTTGTGTGTATCCAGAATACCTAATACAACTGGGAAAAGTCAGGCAACAGCAACCATAGATGTTGTAAAGACCTGGAAACTAGAAAAAACGCTTGAAGCAATTTTTGATACAACTCCATCAAATTCAGGTTGGATAAATGGGTCTGCAAAGTTAATTAAAGAACACTTCATTAAAAAGTAACTTTGGTTTGCCTGCAGACACCATATCTTAGAAAGAGTTATGTCTTTTATTATTTTAACAATTTTCGGAGAATATCGATCTCACAATTATGAGTTATTTAGACACTTTAAAAATGATGTATGGCCTAAACTTTCATTAAATTCAGACACCACTTTAAGAAAAATGAAAACTGAGGAACCTTTATTAAAGATCAAACAAGCAGAAATAAAAAATTTTTTGCCTGGTGTACTTAACTGGAAGTCTCAAAAAATATTAAAAGATAATTATCAAGAATGTTGCCAAATTGCTTTGCAATTACTGAATGCAAAACAAATAAATGTACAGTGGCGTAAACCTGGTGCTTTTATGCTAGATGGATGTTTAATTTTTTATACATCAAAAATGTTTGCTTTTGCTGAATTGGCAGAGTATGAAGAAAGTTATATAGAAAAATTATCATGGTTTAGTAAATTTATATTGCTATGCAAAATCTACTACCAAAGATGAAGAAAAGCTCTTTCACAGATACAATATATAATCAATTTAAAAACGCAATTTTCGAAAGTTTAAACAAAGCTTTTTTTCATATTTTTAATACCTTTCAAATACTTTTCAAATATTGCTGTCATAAATTTTCAAAAAATGAATATTATTTTGAATTTCTTTGTACTTAGTCCCAGTTCAGTCCCAGTTCCCACAGTTAATATCAATTTATACCAATGATTTATTTTCTTGTCATAAAAATAAATTTCAATAGCAAATTTTGAAATTATTTATCAAGTAAATTTCTTTTGTTTTAATTAAAAAGTAAAGTTCTAAAAATTGATTATTTTAGGCAGAAAAATATCATAATTAAGGTGTGTGGGGGGGGGGGGGGGATATCATAAAGAATAAGGTGTCTTGGTTGGCGAATTTATTTTGAATAAATTTTTATTTAGTTTTAGTATAAACAACTCTATATAAAATTATTTAAAAATATGAACATAATTAAATATATTAATAGATATACATTGGACAAAACATTTGCAACCAACATCGAACAATGCTAAAAAGCGTTCCTAATTTTACATGTCTTAAAAACGAAACGAACTATATTACCACAGCAAACAGTTCAGGAGTCTGGAGTCATCGCATGCCATGACATGAGCAATCAGCTGACAGGTGACAGCGCACAGGCAGAATTTCGTTGACAAGTGCCATTTTGCAGCGGACAAAACAAGTGCAACTTTTTTGGTTTGTTTCATATTCTTAAGTCTGGTCTGTGTCAACGTCACGGAAGTTTTTTAACAATTAAAGGAAGTATCCAGAAGTTTCCAGAAGCATGCAGAAGCTTCCAGAAGTTTCCAGAAGAAGCATCCAGTAGCATCCAGAAGTATCCAGAAACATTCAGAAGCATCGAAAAGAAGCATCTAGAATCTTCCAGAACAGGTTCACACAGGTTCATTTTACTATATAAGAGACATGTAAATCGACATGTAATTCAGTCAGTATATGGAAGTCAATCAGTCAGTATTATCAAGACAGTTTATCGAAGTGAGTTTTATCAAAGTGTTTTATCGAAGAACATCAATACAAGAAGTGAGATATAACAAGTGTTTCATTACATCAATACAGTCCACATCCAACCAAGACGTTGTGTTCCACAGAGCATTATTGTATCATCACAAGGTAAATGTAACACGGTAAGCCTTGAGAAGTGTGATTATTTATTTTTATTATTTTTATGACTTCAAGTGCAAAAGTGGCTCCCGACAGTCTTGGATTGGAACTAAGAAAGAAAATTATTGGCCACTACATAAGTGGAATGTCACAAAAAAGTATTTGTGATAAATATCGCGTGAAAAAATGGACTGTATCAAGACTATGTTCCAAATATCGTTCTACGGGGAAGTTGGCAGCAGATAACAAAGGTGGAAGACCGCGTTCCACCACTTCTAGAGAGGATTCTATGATCGTCAGATCTGTCAAGAAGGATCCCTGGATATCATCAGTCGAGATACAAAAGTAATTAGAGCTGCCTGTATCGGACCGAACAATCAGACAACATGCTGTTGAAGCCGGATTGTTTTCTCGACGCCCTGCAAAGAAATTGCTGATTTCACTAAAAACCAGAAGAAAAGACTCCTGTTTGCTACATCTCATATTGACTGGAATGTGCAGAAATGGCGAACTGTCCTGTTCAGTGATGAATCGAAGTTCAATATCATTGGGAGCGATGGCATTTGCCGTGTATGTCGACCGGCCTAAAAATATCCTGAAAGATGTTATGTTACCTCATGCTGAATGGAATATGCCAATAAAATGGGTTTTTCAGCAAGACAACGATCCAAAACACACTGCAAAAGTAGTCAAGCAGTAGTTTCAAGACAACCACCTATCGGTGATGGATTGGCCGCCTCAATCTCCGGATCTCAACCCTATCGAGAACCTGTGGGAGATCGTCAACCGCAGAATTAATCGTGAAGGTGTTCATAATAAGGATCAACTGTTTGAACAAATCCAAAAGGCCTGGGCAGCGATTCCACAAAGTTTCATTGATCACCTGATTGATTTTATGCCTCGAAGATGCAAGGCTGTGATCGACAACAAAGGATTCGCCACGAAATATTGATAGCGAAATTCAGCTTGGTCAACATTTTGTCGAGTTGCACTTGTTTTGTCCAGAAGGAAATCAACTTTTTTTAATACTTTTGATTAATTTATTAATTTTCGTGTACAAATAATGAACTTTGTGATGAATAAAACTTGAAGAACTTTGTCTCTAAACAGTTACATAGTTATTTCTCTAAATTGAAAAAATGCAGCACTTTTATATAAAGAAACTAAATTAGCATTATTTGGTTGCACTCGTTTTGTTCGATACTGTATGTAACAAGTTTATTTGGGATTATTTTAGGAAAAACACTTTAAAAATAGTTGTAAGGGGTTTATTTATAAATTTTTTTTTAAAATAGCATGTCATTAGGTTTTATTAAACTAAGCAAAACAAGAAAACTGTTAAAATGCGAACATTTATATATGCATTTATAATATAACTATAATATATATGCATTAAATATAATATAATATGTATGTAAATTATAAATTCAAAAATATATTATATATATAAATAATATATATTTTACTATTTTTTACTATTCTTTTAGTTTTTATTAAGTTTATTTTCATATGTTTATAGTTAATATTATTTTATATATTTTCGCGTTTTTATTAGTTAGTAATCAGCAAAGAAATAAGCTCCATTATTTTAAATTGAAAAATGTTATTAAAATTACTTTTATTGATTAATTTATTTTTTTAGCATTATTTTAACTTGGTCAAATCTGAATTGACTGATTTGTTGGACTTAAATGGGGAGCTTTGATTTGCTTTAATAAGCATTTAAATATTTTGCCAAAAACAAAGTGCAATTGAATAGTAAATTTCTTATATGCATTCTTTTTTAAAATAATGTATTGTAACATTTCTTACAACAGGCTTTAAAAAATTGTATTTAAATTAAGTTATATTATTGCATTAATAATGCAAATTTGCATTTTTGAATAATAATATTGCTTTAATGCAATATTGTAATTACAGGGTTATTAACAATTATATAGCGATTTATTAATAATTATATATCAGTTTATTAATATTTATATATCAGTTTATTAGTAATTATAGATCAGTTTGTTAATAATTATAGCGATTTATTAATAATTATATAGCGCTTATATATAATTTAATTTTTTAGAAATATATGATATATTCATCCATTATTACCATGTTATTTCATCAGAAAGTCATTATTATTTTAAATATATTTTTGGTTATTTTAGCTCCATGGAAAAAAGTTTTAATGAAAGTGAACCTGTCAGAAATATAAGAAGGAAAAAAAGAGTACCAATTTCATCTACATTAATTAAACAAATAAAAATAAGAATGGACAGAGGGGAAAGTATAGCTCAGATTGCCAATGCTACTGATTTGGGAGTATCCACCATTAGAAAATGGCAGGCTATAATATCAAGTAATAATAATCTTAGTGGTTGTTTTATTCTACTACAGAAAAGTGGCCCCAAGCAAAGCTCCAATTCTTGCGCTATGATGTTATCTAAATGCATTCAAGACGACAATTCACTTTTGCAGGGTGGAAGCAAGATTGTTTGAAAATAAAATTCTTATGATAACCAATGTAAAATTTCATAAATCAGAACTGATAATTTAATAATTCAGGGATAAGAATATTAAATATGGATATCTGCCCCCCATATTCTCCCCAGTTAAATCCTATAGAAGAAGTATTTTCATGTTTAAAGAACAGATATTACAAATTACGTCCATATCGAGAAACTAAATAAGATATTATTCAACACAGTAATATGATAATAATAGATATGAATGAGAATGTTGGTTTTATGGCTTTTTGTCAACATATGAAGCATTATCTTGATCTTGCTTTTATAGGACTAGAATTTAAATAAAAACTTAACATTTAACAAGACTTTTTATATTTATTTTACTGGATGTACTTTTTATTTCAACTAAGACAGGTATTTTATAAATAATATATAATTGTAAACGACCCACTATATAATAATAATAAACTGATATATAATTTTTAATAAGTGGCTATATAATTATTAATAACACTGTAAATGAAACACATGATTGCATTGCTGAATTATAATATTGAATTAGCATGTATATAATTGCATTTTTTCAAAGCTTAATTTTTTACTTTCTTTATTTAGTTAATTTTAAAAGAAGAGCTGGGAAATGAAAATCCTGATTTAATAAAGAAATGTATAAGTTTATTATTACGCTTCCAAGTTGCTTGCAAGATTGATGATTATAGAGTTCTTATTCCACCGAAACTTCCAAATTACGATCCAAAACATAAGGTGTGTCCGTAAAGATTGATTGATTAGACTGCAGTTACTACTGAGGTAGCCAGTTTATTTATTATAAACTATCTGCGATAAATAGACTATTTGGAAGTGAAATAATATTCTGGCTACCTCTGTAATAACAAGGTATAAAATCAATTTATTGCAGTGGGTTTTTTTAATAACCCGTTAGTTCGTAAGTACATAAATCAAAATTGCATGCGGAGTGGTACATTTGTTCCTAGTCTTTAAGATATAACTTATAAATTAATGTTTTAAAATGGTTACTTTTAATCTTAGCAAACTTTTGTTTGATGATTTTCATCTAAGTCATGTTATCACAAGGCATTTTCAGAGCATTTTTTCACAAGTAAAAATGTATTGCATAATACATATAATGCTAAATAAATACAATTCATAACTTTTTTAATATAACAACAAATATATAAAAGATTAGAAAAAGATCCTGAAATATAATTTATTACATATGAGGAGGAACAGCAATTAATAAAAAAATCTGATTAAACATAAGGTGTCACTCATATAGTTAAAAATTAGTCAATGGAGTGACATCTAAAAAAAAATTAAACAAATACACAAAAATAAAAAATCTATAAATAAAACATAGAAAGAATTTAAAAAAAAAAATAAGGAGAAAAAAAAAAAAACAAAAAAAAAATAAAATAAAATAAAGCACTAATAAATAAAAATAATAATAATAATTGTAATAATAATATAAAAAAATAATAATAATAATAATAATAATAGTAATAATATGAATAAAAAAACATTACAATTAGTAACTATAATATGTTAACTTGACTAAAAATTATAATTAATGATAAAAACTATGGTAAAAAAAACTATAGTAAAGTTTATAACGATGACAGAAATTATTAAAATAAACATAACATTAGCAAAAATAAGGACAATAACCATAAAACTGTTACTACAATAGAATCACTAACACAATCATTATAAATAATATTAATAAGATTAATAAAACAAAGTTAAATTGATGATAATAGTAATATTAGTAGTAGAGTATTAGAGTAGAGTTAAAAAAGACAGTATAAAATAAAAGTAATTATAGTTTTATAAATACAGTAATATAAAAAAAGCAATAATAATAAAAGATAAAATTAATATTCATTAAATATATACGCAAATATAAATTTTTTAATTTGGTTTTGATTAAGGAACCAAATTTGTTTCTTAAATTCTCTCTAATATTACAGTTCTATTATGGCTTTAAACTGTCATTTATGTAAAAAAAAAATTAGTCAAAATTCCCACTCAACTCAATGTAATATTTGTTTATTTTGGACTCATTAAAAATGTGGAAGGCTTAATGATACTAAGTACAGTTTACTAAAATAAAGTCGCATGTTGTGGAATTGTGTAAACTACACTAAAAGTGTCTTTCCTTTCACAGATTTAACAGATAACAAATTTAAATTGCAATTTTCTTCTAATAAAATTCTTAAAACTGATGATTTTAATCTATTCTAATCCTCTGTCTACAAACCTTTTCCCATCTTTTCATTTAAATAGTCTCTAATCAAATTAATAATTATGTTTTATTTTGTGTTTTAGATAAAGAAATTTCTTCTTTATTGGACATATTATGAAATTATGTTTGTGAATATTATGAACTAAGCAAATTATGTACACTTAACTTTAACAAAATAAACACTTTCACCTTTTTTTATCTAAACATATCATCGTTACAAAAACACTTTAAAGATTTAAACATGATACTATCATTAATTAATTTTGATTTTCTATTATTTGTATAACTGAAACAAGGTTAAAAAAAAAAAAACATCCTCAATTCATCTGATTCTCATTGATAATTACAACTTTGAGCACACACCAATCCTCTTGTGGTGGTTACTGTGGTAATTATAATTGTCAAAAAAACGAATATACAAACAAAGAGATGATTTAATGATTTGCATACCTAACTGTTGAGAATACATAATTGTTTTATCTATTTTTTTCTAAAAAGATTAATGTTATTGTTGGTTGCATTTATAGAGACCCTTGCATGGATATCAATACTTTTAATAATATCATGTCTGTCATACTTCAAAAATGTCCATTGAAAATAATTCTGTTTTCTTACTTGGTGATTATAATATTGATCTGATACAATCAAATAATGACATTGCGACGTCTGATTTTTTAAACTTATTTTCTTTTTATAATATTCGCCCTTAAATCACTTGCCGACTAGAATTACTGATCACTCTGCTACAACTCTTGATAATATTTTCGCTAATTTAATAACTAATGAAATTATTTCAGGATACTTGACAACTTCTGTTTCTGATCATATATCTCAATTTTGTATATATATATAAAATTGCAAACTTTGGAAAGGCATTAACATTTATTTTTTTTTTTTTTTTTTTAGATTATTCACCTCCCCAAGGCCCGAGGGGGCCGCTACAGTCGAGGAGGCTACTATTTTTTTGTGTTTTTTATTAATCTCAAAAATTATAATAAATCATCCCCCAACTGTTTGCAAGAAAATGAAATATATATAACTGACCTGACACTAATCTCTGAATCATTGAACACTTTTTTTACAAATGTTGCTCATAAACTCAAATCCAATATTCATTTGTCTTATGTTAACTAGCAAAAGTATCTAAAATATCCAAACTTACATAGTTTATTATTATCTCCAACAAATATTCCTGAAATTTCATCTCTTTTCTCTAAATTGAATCCTTGTCGTTTTGTTTGTGATGTTTTTATCAATTTACAAAAAGCTTTCGATACCTCTGACCATAGTATTTTGATTTCTAAATTAGAACATTATGGAATTTGCGGTATTGTAAATGACTGGTTTTGATCTTTTTTTTCAGATCGAAAACAATTTGTAATTATTAATAGCTTTAACTCTAGTAATAAATCAATTTTGTGTGGTGTTCCTCAAGGTTCTGTTCTAGGTCCTCTTTTATTTTTAATCTACTTTAACGACCTAATCAACTCTGTTCACTTCTCTTCACTTTATCTGTTTGCTAATGATACAAATCTCTTGCACATCAACAAATCGTATCATTCTTTATATAAAAATGTAAATTTGGATCTAAAAGGTATAGTTCACTAGTTAAATGCTAACCTAATATGTTCTAACACCAAAAAAAGTGAACAAACTTTTTTTTCATCTCTGAGAAAAAACTAAAAACTATTTCTTTAAAAATGTTGAAATCAAAATCAAAATAAATAATAATCTCTAGCTAATGGTATGCTTTCAATAATTCGTCATTATGACAATAAAGTTACACTTAAGAATATTTTCTATGCATTATTCTCATCTCATCTTAACTAATGTAGCTACATAGACAGATACATTTTTACTAGAAATATATTCAATGGAAAACTAAACATACCATCTTTTACAACCCAGAAGTATGGTTAGCATTCTATTGTTTATCAGTGCGCCTGTGAATGGAACAGGAGCCTTGTGTGCAATTTGAGACCAAAAAACTACATCAAAAGCACCTTTTCTCTGAGTTAAACAAAATTAATTTCTTTCCCTTATTTTACAATTCTTTTTTCTAGCTTAAGGAAAGCCTCTAAATTGTTTAGGGCTGTTGAAAGAATCTGATGATTTAGACAGATCGAGCATGACAACAATAGTAGCAACAGGTTTATATGAATCAAAAAGAGGTGGAGATCACAGTATACTCAAATCTTAATATTAGAAGCAGTAGGGTTTCCATTTGGTGAAAGATATATAAGCTAAAATTTCAGATGTAATGTTTACATTATTTTTTATACAACTTTTTTTAAGATCAAAAGGTCTGTTTGTCACAGAACTGCACATAAAATCAATATCTGTAAACACGTTTCTATCATAAGGAAATATAGCTGTTTTTTTAAATGCAACTATAATGTTAAAATGTCTTACTGCATTTCGAAATGCAATAAGACACTTTTAAACTTTTCTTTCAAACTTTAAAATCAAGTAGTTTAATAAAAACTTATTTATTGAAAATTACTTTTTGTTGGTTCTGCACAGTAACATGTCCAGTTTCATCAACGTTTATAATCTGTGTTCCATTTGTAATCCAGTTTCATCAACGTTTATAATCTGTGTTCCATGTTAGTGATCTTGCAAGAACATTTTTACTTTTTTAAAAAATATAGCTACATTGTGGGCATTTAATGATGTTGCCCTAAAAAAAGAACATCCTTCAGGTGTTCTAAAGGACATATCTGGATGATGTTTTTTAAAATTGTTCATCCATTTCAAACCTGCCATTGAGTCCTTGCACCACTTTTGTGGAATACTAATTTTATTAATAGTTGCAATCTCAAAAGTTATATGCCCACATTATTTTATTGGAAGGCCATAGAACATTCCTGAGCAAGTCCAAATATATTCATTCAGTTCTAACTTTTTCTCATCTGTGAATATTCTTTTAATATAGTAGTTTGGAGTCAATCTAATATTTTTATCAATCAGCATTTTTTTCCAATAACGACAAAGCGATGCATATGGGATGATGGAAGTTTTTGCTATATCTCTAATAACTTTTTCTTTTTTGGATTAAAATTATAACTTCTTTCATATCTTTACTGGAAGTTTTTGCTTTTAAGGTAGTTCTTTTCAAGTAACCCTTGAAATACTTTAAGTCAAATTTGATAATGTTTTTACGCAAAAGACAACACTAAGGTAAAACTTACAACACTAACGTAAAACTTATACTATGTACAAGTGAGCCACAGTTCCTCCTACCCATGAAGGCATGGCTCATTCATCCCCAAGCTGTGCAACTGAATTAAAGTGTTGAATGTACAATAATAGTTCTAGAAAGTGTTGAATGTACAATAATAGTACTATAAATTGTTACATTTGAGAGTACGGAAGGTAAAAAATGATTCTTTTGACAACAAATACGTCACTTTTAATTCCTTTTGACTTTCATCCAACATTTCCGTGTTGTCATAAAGTTAAAATTAGTTTTAATTGGAATTTAATCACTTTTAAAAAAAACGCAAAAATGCAAATTTAATTGACCAGAATGTTTTGAAAAACATTCTGAATGTTTTTAAAACATTCTGAATGTTATTAATAATATAAACAATGTTTTTCGTAATATAAAATACATTTTTTTTTTCTTTTTTAATAAAATGTTGTTTTTTTATACTGTAAATCATGCATGGAGTGTTGCTACATGAACTATCTTATAGCCTGCTGTTAAAAGGAAGTGCTGCTACATCGACTATCTTATAGCTTGCTGCTACAAGCGAGTGTTGCTAAATCGACTATCTTAGAGCCTGACTCACAACAGAGTGCTGCTACATCAACTATCTTATAGCCTGACTCGCAAGGGAGTGCTGCTACAGCAACTGAGGGTTTAGTTGGGGCAGGCAGTCTATTAAGTAATAAAAAAAAATTCCAGTTTTGCATTTTAACTTTTTTTTGTGTCAACAAAATACAGAAGAACTTTCTGACAACCAATTAGGATTTATATATATATATATAAATATATATATATATATATATATATATATATATATATATATATATATATATATATATATATATATATATATATATATATATATATATATATATACATACATACATACATACATACATTCATACATACATACATATATATACATACATACATATATATACATATATATATACATACATATATATATATACATACATACATACATACATACATTCATACATACATATATATATATATATATATATATATATATATATATATATATATATATACATATATATATATATATATATATTTATATATATATATATATGTATATATATATGAATATATATATATATATATATACACATATATATATATATATATATATATACATATATATTCATATATATATATATACACATATATATATATATTCATATATATATATATATACATATATATATATATTTATATACGTATATATATATATATATATATATATATATATATATATATATATATATATATATATATATATATATATATATATATATATGAAAAAAACGGAAAAAAACACATACTGAAACTTTTTAGTCCCTGTGTAATAAGACGGAAAAAAACACATACTGAAACTTTTTAGTCCCTGTGTAATAAGTCCCTGTGTAATAAGTCCCTGTGTAATAAGTTCTCGACCACGAGGTAATCCACTGTTATTCAGAGTGGTAGCCCTCTTACCAAATATAAAATATCAGATTGAGCAATTTGTAAATCATTGATGATAATGACTACACCATATTCAACTGACCAACTTGCAGCTCTAGCAGCCAACTGGCCAGGCCTTGGTCAAGGTAACCATTCAGCTGCTTCTCAAAAGCTTGATGCTACGATATCAAAACTAATAGCCACAGTCAGCATGCTTCTCACCCGTGTATCTGTTCTTGAAACTGAAAATATTACTCTAAAAGCAAATCTTTTTCAACAGCCAAAGTCAGCATCTCCGAGCTTGACCACAACTCTTAACTGGGCAAGCGCAGTCAAGCACGGTTCAGAAGCCAATAAAGCAATTATCACAGCAGTCAACGAAAATGCTAAAATTGTAGAAACAAAATCAAAAAGAGCTATAGTTATCGGTCTTCCAAAATCCTTTGACAATAATCAGAGGCTAATTTCAGTTCAAAGTATGCTTAAAAAACTTAACTATAATGTTGCTTTTAAAGTTGTTGGGCATTTCACAAAAAAGATCAACAGCACCACCAGTTTAACTACAATAGCACCTGAACCAAATGAATTGATCATCATTGAATTTGACTCGAATGAGCACCGCAATGATCTCTTATCTAATGCAAAGCGACTTGCCTCAATAGATGAATTAAAATCTGTCTACATTCGCCCAGACCGTACACCTCTCGAACAAGAAACATAACAAAACGCTTTCAAAATTGCAATGGCAGTAAATCCTCTTCTTTACCTAAAATCCTATCTAAGATCGACGATAATCACGCTAGATTTTCCAACACTCAAGAAGCAGAACAATTCCTCATTAAACAACACCCTGCGATACAATATACGATCAAAACTGAAAGCGAAAATAGAACTCTAAACTTCCTCGATTTAACCATAATAAATAACAACAATGGAAATTACGAGTTTGAAGTTTACAGAAAGGAAGCCATTTTTAATATCCAAATTAAACCTTACTAAAATCTTTTTTTTTTTTACAACTAATACAATACATGACATAATATAATGCAACGTAAAAAATTAAAAAATGTATATATAACATAATATCACCACGTATCACCACGTATAACATATCATAATAAAAAGTAGTTTAACAAGTATAACTACCAGGTCTATAAGGATGAAATTTTTTTTCAAAATACAACACTATTTTCTAATGAAAAAGTAAAAAGATTTTATTCAAAGTATTTGCCATTGCTTTCTAAACATTTTGACCACCTTTCTGGCAATTTGTGGATACCACGCCAATAAAACTGATTGTTTTTTGAAGCAAACCAATCGGAGACCCATTTTTTGACTTCTTCGAAGGAATTGAAGTGTTGCTCATTTAATGCATGTCCTATCGATGAAAACAAATGGTATTCGGAAGGAGCCAAGTCTGGTGAATACGGCGGGTGAAGTAACTCTTTCCAGCCAAGTGATGTTATCGTTTCCTTGACCGCTTTTGCTGTTTGACTCGGAGCATTATTATGCATCAAAATTACCTTTCGGTGTCTTCTGGCCAATTCTGGTCAATGCATGGTTCAAATTGATCATTTGTTGTCGGTAGCGTTGCGTATCAACAGTTTTGCCAGGTTTTAGAAGTTCATGATACACCACTCCCTTCTGGTCCCACCAAACACAGAGCATTGTTTTTTTTCCAAACCGATCAGGCTTTGCAGTCGATGTTGATGCTTCTCCTGGATTTACCCATTATCTTTAGCGTTTGGTATTCTTAAAATAAATCCATTTTTCATCACCAGTCACAATTTGATGCAATAGTGACTTCCTTTCGCGTTGTAACAGCAACATTTCTCATGTGGTTTTTCGCTTTTCCATCTGCCTGTCATTCAATTCATGTGGCACCCATATACCGCGCTTTTGGATCTTTTCCGTAGCTTTTAAACGGTCAGAAATTGTTGGTTTTGAAACATTTAACATTTCTACCATTTGTTTTTGAATTAAATTGTCATCTTCATCCAGTATTGCTTGCAATTCTGTGTCTTCAAACTTTTTTGGTGGTCCTCCACGTTCTTCATTTCGCACATCAAAATCATTATCTCTGAACCGTTGAAACCATCTTTTGCATGTTGCTTCTGATAGAGCATAATCACCATAAGCTTCGACAAGCATTCGATGCTACTCTGCAGCACTTTTCTTCAAATGAAAAAAAAAAATTAGTGCTTTCCGCAAATCATCATTTTCTGGTACAAAATTCGACATTTTTAACACGATTAAAAAATATGATGTTGTTTTTACAATGACTTGATGTTTACTAAATATGTTTGACAGATGTCATAGCAACAAAATTAAAAAAAATTAAGGCCCGTTCACAACAAATGTTCTCTATCGATACATTTGTAACTCGACGCTCACTTCATGCTTATAGACCTGGTAAGTATAAGGTAAACTAATAGTGTTTCTTATCATAAAAACTTTCAGTATTTTTAAAAAACAAAAGAAAAAAAGATAAGACAAGAAATTTTTTTGTTACTTCAGATATATATACATGTTGTTGTAAAGGAAAACTTGTAGAAGTCTAAGAAGACTTATCATCGAGTACCTCTTTAAATGGTTAAATAAAGTCTATTTTATATTTATATATAGTCAAAAGTGGTTAAACAGTATACAGTGATACACAAATATTTTAGTATAAATTTTGTAGTTAAGTTTAATACATGTCAATATAATTGTTGATATTAAGTATGAGGTGTTTTAATTTATTTTTCAAGTCGGCAGGATTGTTTAATACTTTAAGTTCTATATTTTTGGATATTATTTTGTTATTTAGGTACGGACCCCGGGAGGAAATAGAAAACCGTGAGAACTTTGTTGTTCTTTTGGTCAGTGTAAAGTTGCCTGTTGATCTTGTTATATATCTATTAGATTTAACTTGAAAGAAGTTATCTATAAAATGCGATAGGGACTATTTAAGCATGAATAGTACATTTTGGTAGATGTTCATTTGGTAAACATTTAGAGCATTCGAGGTTTTTAATAAGGGTTCAGGATGGATGAGTTTATCTTTATTATAAACTAATCTTGATGCATGTTTTTGACTTATCTAAATAGTACTCAATTTGGATTTGTTAGTACTTGCCCATGTAATATTAGCGTACGTAAGATAACTTTGAATGTAAGAAAAATAAAGGGATTTAAGATTATGTTGAGACAACATAGGTTTAACTTTGTAGAGTATCCCAATATTTTTTGAAATTTGGGTGTTTATTGTACTTATATGGGCTTTCCAAGATATATTTTCGTCAATAAGGATCCCAAGAAATACAGTTGTTTCTGTTCTTTCAATGTTTATCTATTTTTAGTGAGGAAAGGATAGTTGGTATACTAATTTTTTGTTATTTGGAATGAAACAGTATGTATTTTGTTTTTTCTGCATTTAGTGATAACTTATTTAGTTTCAACCATATATTTAATCTTTTTGGCTCTTTGTTTATACATTCATAAAGGTCCTTGATTGAGTTCGAGGAATAAAATAAGTTTGTGTCATCGGCAAACATAATTACATCATGTTTTTCTGAGGCTTTTGTAAGGTCGTTAATATATAGAGGAAACAGAAGATGTCCAAGAACTGAACCTTGGGGACGCCGCACTCAACTCTTAGTAGTTTTGAGTGTTTATAATTATCTGAAAAAACACATTGTTGTCTGTTGCTTAAATAGTTTTTGAACCAGTCAAGGGTTATGTTTTTTATCCCATAGCTTTCCATTTTTTTTAGGAAAGATATTATGATTTACAGTATCAAACGCTTTTAAAAGTTCTATAAAGATGCCTAGAACAAACTATTTTTTATTAAAAGAACCACATATATTGTTAACTAGATCTAGAATTACTTGTTCAGTTGAATATTGTTTTTGGAAACCGAATTGCTTTTTATTAAGAATTTTATTTTGGATTAAATACTCATACAATCTGTTATAGATTACTCTTTCGAGAAGGTTATAGATTACTGTTATAGATTACTCTTTCTGAGATAGGTCTATAATTATTAACTATGTATGTTTCACCTGTTTTAAATATTGGTACTACTTTAGCTACTCTAAGCTTGTCCGGTACAACTCCTGTTTCTAATCGAAGACTTAAAAATTTCAAATATAGGTTTATTTATCGTAAAAACATTTGATTAGGGCCAATGTTAACAAAAAATTCGTTGATTTTTTCAGCAATCGTATTTTTGTCACTGTACTCTATATTATCTATGATTATTTGAGCAGGTAAACTATTTGATTTTACTTTTTTGTTTTTTAACATTTTGAATAATTAAAAAATTAATAATATAGTTAAAGTTATTAATTTTACTTAATATCTGTATCGTATGCTATATTATTATAATATTTATAACCTTTTTTAATTTTTTTATTTAATTATGCTCCTTGAGATTTAATGTCATGTTAAATCTAATATGTCATAATTTATGAGCCATGCTGATTGGTGTTTCTTTAAACTTTATTATACATTTTTTAAATCAAGTTTGTTCTTAGATATATTTACTTTTTTTGAAAAATAATTTGTTGGTAAGTATATTTTTCTTTGTTTCAAACAAAACAGTTATTAACTGACAAGAGTTTATTGACCTACAATGACACATAACTTAAATAAGATATATAAAACATTCACAAGACTAATAGTATTAATGATTATCAACTAATGATAATGATGATTATTTATGTAATAAGTGATATTACCATTAATACAATGACAATAGTATGAGTAATACCAATAAACAATAAACAGTAATAAAAACAAGCTATAATAATTGTAATAACTGCTAAAATAGCTATAATAATTATAATAATGATAATAAAATTGAATTATATTATAGCCAATAAAGTAATAATATTGATAACAGCAAAAATAGTAACAGCTGTAACAAAAATCATAACAATAGCAAGAACACTAACAATAACAACACAGGAATATTAGCAACAATAATAATATTAGTATAAGAAGAGAACTATTATTATTCTAACCCGCACTATATACTTAAAGTTGTGACAAGCTTTTAGGGTATTCTTGCTTTTTCTAAGATTCTAATCATTGCAATTTTTTGCAAAATTTTATCATTTTATATAACTATTAATATGCTGATGTTTTGAGTTTTCACAATGCCACAAAGTCATATCTAAAACATTAAAAAATTCTGTGAGGCGCTGTGACCTAGCTACTATTTTATAAGAGTTTACCTAAATGTTTCTTTCATGCAATATCAAAATAAAGTATTATATAATATATAACTATATCATTAATCACACTGCTCACAGAGACTGATGACACCTTGTCTTCAAATTTTTATTTAGTTCACTAAAAAAAAATTACATACTCCTTAGTGAATCATTCGCAAGTTTAATTTTTGTGATGGCTTTATTATTTGTCTGGATCGCATCACTTGTTTATTATTTTTATGGAATTATTCTGAACTTAACTTCAACTTCATCGTTTCTTCCCTTGATGTTTTCAATTTCTTTTTTCAGTCTTTAAACCATATGATTGAAGCATTTACTTTCATTCATTTATTTGATGATTTGGGATATTGTGGAGTAGGCTTGAAATATGACATGGATATACATGAGTTACAGTTACTACTTTGATCAACAATATAATTTGTTTTCGTACTACTCTTTGTGTCCACTGCTGACCACATTTTGTCTCTTGAGTCAATTTTACCCATATACTGTCACCCTTCTTAAATCTCATCTTATCTGCTTTTCTCCATATATCAACCCCTGGAATAAAATATAGTGGTCCTAAATAGCATAGATCAACTCAGTACTATCTGATGATATCTTGTATAATTGTATTTCGTCTTATGATATTGTATATCGTATAACGACTTTTTTTCTAAGCATTTTCCCAAAGTTATTTATCTTTTACTAATTTTAGTTAGTCTATTTTTTTGCACAAATAGTTTAGCTTTGATGTAGTATAAATATATGGTACAACCACTTGTATATTGAGTATACAAAAATATGGTCTCTATATATGTATATAAATTATACACATGAAAAACATTTAATTTATGCTTTTATGTATATATTTGAAATGTATGAGTTTAATGTTGTTTTAATTCCATTTTTAGAACCAAGAACATTAAGTGTACCATTAAATGCCATTAATACTCTTGAAGAACGGCAAATTCTTGCAACATATGCTGATGTTTGTTCAAAAATTAAAGACCATGAAATATTACATACAGTTCATTATGTTGCAGCTTACACAAAAGGAATGGAGAAAACAAAAGAAGGTTTGACTTATTATAATTTTTTTTTTTTATATAAATTAATTGATGGCTAGATTGCTTTTTTTAATCCAATTTTTAAAGTTGATCTAAATTAAAAGCTCAGAAAAGCAAAAAATAATGTGGTTACTTTTTTATTTAGAGTTAATTAAGAAAAATCATAAAGTATTTTTTGAAGATAAAGATTTTTCTTATTCTGGAGTGCCGTTTATTGTTTCGTCCCATCGCACTCTTGATTGTCAGCAAGGCAAGGATAGAAATGTTAAACTGAAAGAACAGTATAGAAAAAAACAAAATGATAAAGCAGTAAGTTAAACTTTTTATCCTTTTTTTTTTTTTTTTAATTAATTTTTTTAAATGTTTAGGTTGCAGACCAATCTTTCAAAAAAAGTAAAACTAGTTTGCAAGTTACAAAGAAGTTTAATTGTCCTGCTAAGGTTCACTTTAAGGAAGTTTAGGAGTTTCCTGAATTTAAGGTATTGTATTCCTAATTTTAAGTTTTGTGATTAGGATTTTTTTAATGGTGACATACAGTTAATTCCCGATTAATGGAACCTCCAAGGAACCAAGGAAAATGGTTAGACTAAAGCAATTTCCAATTAATATGAATTTTGACTGATATTAGTTTGAGTTAAGATGATTTTTTTTAATTAAATGTTTAAGTATAAACATATACTCCATTATACTAACAGAAACGTGAAAAATGTCTCGGTTAAAGAAGCTTGTGTTGTATTCACTCTGTACACTTAAAAGATAACATTGAAAAAAGTTTAGCATCACAATAACTTTCTTATCATTTGGTAATATTGCATCCAAAAGCTAACGATTTTTTATTTCAAAATTAATTAAAACTTTAAAATTGCTTTTTTAACATTATTTTATTAAGATTTGTTTCAATAAGAGTCTACTTATTCAAAGTTCTAGATATCCAAGTTTAGACTAAACGGGAAATTTTTAATAGTATTCAATTAGACAATTTTAAGGGACCAAATAAAACAGTTCGAGATAACAAAAATTGTAGTTAACGTGTATTTTACTTAACAGAAATTAACTGTATTTTTTAATTTTTTTTTTTTTTGTTGTTATTTCATTAGTATTTTCAAATATTTGTTAAGTTTTTTGTTTATATCGTTTATAGAAGCAATTGAGTAAATAATGTTTTCAACTCTATCATAGTTTTATATATATTGTGAACATAGGGATGATATTATATTATTAACATTAGTAGGTGTATTTTATATTTCCATCATTTTATTTTTTTAATCACTCCATTGATTAGTTTTAAACTATATGAGTGAAACCTAACCTGATTTTGTTAAAATTATAATAAAATGTGTAGTTTCATTTTTTGGTTGAAGAGTTTTTTTTTTAATTTTACAAATTTTCTTATTAGGTTTATAAATATTTGTTGACATTTCATTTTTTTTTTAAAGCTTGATAAGGATTCAGAATGGCTAAGAAAAGATGCATTAAAAAAGCTACGAGTAGCTCTTACTGAAAATAGAAATATTATTATGTGTAGAAAATATGTCTTGATAATATCTGATATATCTGTTCACAGAAACCATCCTATTGGTGATGTAAGTTTTTGAAAATAGGCTTTTAAGAATGATTTTATTTAACTATTTTACCATTCACTGTGCTTTTTAAAGGCTGCAGGTATCAATCAACCCATTTCAGAAGATCTTATTGTTAAAATTGGTGAACTAGTTGGAGTTGGTGTTAATACTGTTCCAGAAATGAAAAGACATCTTGAAAATTTTGTTCAAATAGATTCCAGTTCCAGTAATATGCCACTTAAATCAAATAAGCTTTCTTAAAGCTTATTTGATTTAAGTGGCATATTACTAATAAAGTTTCTTCCCAAGGGATGAGACCATCCGTAACCATATGATGAAAGCAAGACAAAAGCTTCGTTACTCATTCATAGACCAAGAATGTCTACTTAAAAAAGTAAAAGAATGGGAAAATAACTTTAAGGGATCTTTCATAAAGTTTCGACCAAAAGGTGTCAGTTTAGAAGATAATGACCAAGAGCTTCATAAATCTTTGTTGTTTGTTTATCAAGATAAGTGGCAAAGGAGGCTACTTTTGCGGTATGGTAATGAGCTAGCCTTTCTTGATGCTACATACCGAACCACTCGATACGCTCTTCCTCTATTTTTTTTGGTCGTGAAAACAAACATTGATTACCAAATAGTTGCCATCTTTGTTTGTGAAAACGAAACTACAGAAGCCATTACAGAAGCACTGCAATGCCTAAAACAATGGAATCCTTCATTGAACCAAAATTCTTTATGACTGACTATTCAAATGAAGAAATAAATTCCCTTGAATCTGTGTTTCCAGGTAGGGTTTTTTTTAAATATTTTTTTCACATCTAAGTTTTTAAACATAAATTTTTTGAAATAGAGTTTAATTTGTGAATATTTCTTATATGTGTGTATTCAATCACTTTAGGGTGTAGTGTATTTATTTGTGACTTCCATCGGGAGCAAGCTTGGGAGCGATGGCTGTCCAAATCTATTAATGGATGTTCTATAATAAAAAATGATGTCCAGGTAAAGCTGCGTAGAATCGCTCATGCAAAAACAGTTCAGGATTCTAAAGAAGCTGTAAAGGTATTGAAAGAATCATTTGAATACAAAAGTAATCCAAAGCTCATAGAGTATTTGAAAAACACTTGGTTTTGTATCAAAAAGGTAAGATTTTTATGAATAAGATATTATAAGTAAGGTTACCTCTAGTATACTACTTTAGTTTTCAATAAGCAACTTTCTAGTTTCTTAATAATCATAAATGTTTTTTAATTCAAAAAAGTAAAAAATGTCTAATTTTATAAATAATAATTTTTGTTTTTTTATCTAAACTTGTGAATAATGGTGGATTGATGAATCTGTCTAGGTATTTTGTTAAATATTTTGAACATCTGTATCTTATCCTGTCCTAAAGTAAAATTGTTGACTTGGAAGTTGTGAGAAAACTTATGTGCAATATGTTTCTTTGTATTCAATTATAGACATAGTATTTCTACCAAATTTTGTGTGTGCAAAACTCCTTCAATTTCTCCATCTAAACTTCTTTTAGATACATTTTTGTTATGAAATATGTTTTTGTAATGCTTTAAATCAAGCTTTTTTTAGACAGGGATGTGAAGTGTTGAGTTTTATGGAAAGTTTTTTTTCTTTCACTTCCGAGCTTTCTTTTAATGCTTTGAGTAGCCTAAAACTTATTTATAATATTTATCTATGACAGTATAATTTTGTGTGTTTGCATGTTTAGCAATCATGCAACATGAAGTTGATTTGATGATTATTTTCCTAAAAAATTTTTAAAACCTATTTATCCACTTTCATTTTGCAAGGGTTTGCAAATCATTGATTTGTAAACAAGAGTTTATCAACACAATTAAAGATGAGAAAGAAGGGTTAAATGTTTTAACAATGTTTGAAATAAAAAACTTAATTTTATTTTTTTTTAATCTTTATAAGAATTGGCAATAATTTATTAAATAGAATAAGTTAGATTTAAATAACTTGTTGTGTCATTATTAAGACCCAAGATTTTTTTATTAATTAAATGTTTAAAAATCAATTAAAATTTTTATTATTTTTAATACTTTTCAAAGTTATATCCTATTTTAAATATTCTTAGAGATGGTTATTTGCCTACCGAGAAGATAGACTATTGTTGAATATTAATACCAACAATGGAATTGAACGTCAAAATCAATCTTTTAAATACAAATTTTTGGAAAGAAGAAAGACATCTTCCCTTACTACTATGCTTAGTGTTTGCATTGAAGAGTTCCTTCCGCACAAGTATGACAGGTTAGTCTACTGAAAAAAAATTTTAATTCTGCTATTGATAATAATAACAATATTTATAGTTATTCTGATTAAGTTAATAGTATTTCTAGGATAATAATATTATTAGTATTAGTATAAATATTAATAATATTATTAGATAACAGTAATAAATATAGCCTACCATAAAGTATTAAATAATTGACATTTTTTGTAAATCTTTATATAATGTGATTCACTTTTCTCCTTAAAATTTTTATTATCTTGGTCCTTCAGTAATGAGCTTTAAAATCTGTAAAATCTTTTAAGAATATTTAGTTAATGAGTATATAATTGCTGAAAAAAGTACTTATAGTAACACTAACTATAATAGTAATTGACTATTTTTGTGAGTTTGTTGTAGTAACAGTTTTTATTTTGTGTATTTTAAAAAACTAATGTTAATAATGTTTTTAGCTATGTTGATGAAAACAGAAGAGCAAGTTCATCATATAAAAAGTATCATGAGAAAATACCAAATTATTTGACAAATCGTCCAAGGCCTTTGGTTAATCATTGCATGAGAATGATTGACAAATTGTATGGTGTTGATTTATCAGGAGTTACTGCTTTGACAAACAGACTATACAATGTTCCATCATTCCAGTTTAACAGTAGGCTTATATACCAGTGTTTTCTTGGTGATGCAGAACATTTACCAACTTGTTCTTGCCCAGCTTGGTTTACTAGTGCATATCCATGCAAGCACTTCTTTGCTATCTTCCTTAAAGAAAATCTTTCTTGGTTTGATTTGGGTGCAGCTTATAGAGATTCTCCCTATTTTGCTCTAGATTTGTTTTCAGAAGAAAGTGGTCCATCTATTACTGTTAATTCTCCAGAGTTTACTACATGAATGGGTAATTCTGCTGAAAATGATTCTGCTGAAACACTATTAAAAACAAATACTGAGTTCACCAAAATATGTCATACAATCCCAAGAAGTAATAGTCAGGTATTAAAAGATAGCCAACATTCACCAGAAGCATGTAGAGAACTGTTGAATGACATTAGACAGTTGACATATCTATGTAACTCTCAAAATACATTAGATAATTTATTTGAAGAGCTGCTTAAAGTGAAAACTACCTTAGTTCAAAGTCTTCCATCTGAAAAAGGTATTCTTTTACATCCAACGATTCAACCAGAAACTTGGAGCAAAACCATAATAAAGTCACCAAAACCTTTTAATCTACCTGTTAGACGAAAAAGAAAATTGATCAAGCGATTTGGTGCTAAATATGAACAAAGTAAAGCTGCCACAGAAATCTGTGTAAAGCTTGATAAGAAGGAGTCTTGTTATTCTGAAATTATTACAGATCACTCAATTGATGAAAATTGTACAAGTTTTTTGGTTACCAATGATGTTCAATTTGACAATCAGTTAATTGAAGAAGTTATAGCTGGTGAAAGCAATGAACATCGCAGAGCCACTTTAAGTGAAATCAATGATAATCAACTTCAAAGCAAGTTTCAGCAAATTCAAAGTCTTAGTTCCTCCTTCATTGGAGGCGATGAACTCTTTGCAATTCAACATTGTGAAATGCTTAATGACAAGGTTATTCACTTTTGCCAACAAATGATGAAGATTCAGCTGGAGATTGATGTCGGACTGCAAGATCCCATAAAAGGAAAAATCAATGCTTTTCATATCCATCAGTTCGTTCCATTTGTTCAAGTTCTTCACGATGGAAATCTTCATTGGGTTTGTGTCAGCACACATGGTTGTGAAACAGGGGAGATTTTTATGTTTGACAGTCTTTTTCATGGAACTATTACTGTTGAGACAAAAAGGCAAATTTGCTCTATTCTACACTGCAGTAAAAACTTTGTTTCTGTAAAAGTATTGCCTATTCAACAACAAACTAATGGTGTTGATTGTGGACTATATGCCATAGCATGGGCGAGACAGATTCTTGAAAAAAATATTATACCTTCAACTACCACGATGTTTGAACAAAGTGAAATGAGAAAGCATCTCCTAAAATGTGTATTTAACAACCATTTAGATGTTTTTCCGCTCACTGTCAATCCTTCTTTGTATCGAAGATGTGCACCAAAAACATTTCGCATTCTTTTATATTGTTCATGTCGTATGTTTTGGACCCATGAAGACGAACACATCATTAACAGGTAGATAATCGAATTATCATATTTAAGGACTTAAGTTTATTTATTACAAACTGTCTGTTTTGTATGCAGAAGTTTTTCAAAAGTTGACATGCTTGTGCATTGTAAATTAACAATGGTTAGAAATATACTGAGACAAGTGAAGCAATTAAAAAAGTTATCTTTATTTTTTCTAGGCAAATGGCTCAATGTTGCACTTGTAAAAAATGGTTTCACCGCGAATGTCAAAGAATCCCTCAGAGTGCATTTGAGAAAAAAGACGAGCTTTGGAATTGTCAAGATTGCTTGGATGTATTATGAGGTAAGAAAAAAACTTTAATAGCTGTAAAAAAAGTTTAGCACAATTACATTTGCGATATTTGTACGACAAGTTATATATTTTTGATTTGTTAATTAGGTTTTCCTATTAGGTATTTTTTCCACTACCTTTTCTTTATATATAATTTTTTATTACCTCTAATTGCCTTCACATCATTAAAAAAAATTAATACATATAATTTATGTTTTAAGTTTGTTTGCTTTTGTTTTAGGACTGCAAGGAAAGCATTTCGGAATAGTTTTTAACAAATTAAGTATTTATATCACAACATATCAGCTATTAACTTTTCAACACTTGATAAATTTTATTTAGAAAAGAAACTAAAGAGCTTGATCGACTACTAGTACAAGTTGTGATGACACCACTTCTAAAAACGGTTATTTTCATAGCCACATAAAATTTTAAAAACATGTTATTTGAGCATTGGAGACTTTTCAACTAAGGCGCATGATATGGCACATCAAAGCATATCCAAGTTAAAGGACTTATTTTTAATCTCATAATTTTGATACGTATATATCATAATTCTTACCATTTTTTGTCGTTATTATAGAACGACAAAAAATGGTAAGAATTATCATATATGAAAAATGGTATGATAGATAATGTTATATAACACTTAATTTTTGATAAAATTCGCAAATTTCTGCTCCGTCATAACTTCCCATTGTTACATCAAAGCATTCGTGCGTGGTTTTTTTCTTTCACGTTTCCTTTTTAAAATAGAGTAAAGTTTTTCTGCAGTGCCTTATTATACGAGTAGTATCCTCAGTAATTTCTAAATGGGATTTTCCAAATTCTATTGTTTTATCTAAAATTTCTGGTGTAATTGAGGGGTAAAAATCATTAATATCAAATTGTATAAATGTGCATTCATTTTTATTGTTAATTTTAGAAAACTAATCTATAACATCAGTGGTATTTTTCCACTGATGTAAACCTAATTTTTTCCGAATAGAGTTATTAATTTTGTCTAGTTTTATTTAACTAACGTGCCCTAGTTCACTTTTTGAAGGAACTAGCAGCCTTCAAGGGAGTTTATTTTGAAAATTTGGTTTGTGATTTAGTGAAACAAACGCTTGCACTGGTGCAGCTGATTCAATTCTCGCATCTAAATTAATTTTTTTGGCATTGTTTTGAGCTTCTAAATTAATGGGGTTTTCCAATTTTTTTGGTGCTTTTGCATAATTATTAGAAATATTATCGCGCAGTAATTTACCTCTTGAAAAATTATAAAAACAAATGACCAAATTAAATTATCCCCATTCTAAAGAAATTTATTTAGTAATTACTTTCTGTAACTTCCTGTTTACCAAAAAAATATAGTAATTATAAAAATTTATTTTTATTTTTAATTATAATAATTCATAACTTCCTGTGAACTATTTTTTTCTATAAATTGAATTTTTTGAGATTTAGTAACTCTTCCTGATGATCCAGCAATGGTGAAACTTAAAGTTGAAGAGCAAAGTTAGGTGTTTTTTACTAATTTATTATTGCTCTGTTCTTTAAGAACATTGAGCACTCTATTTGTAAAATATACTAACATAATTTACATATATATATATATATATATATATATATATATATATATATATAGATAATGCAAAACCGAGATGAATAAATTATAAAGATTGTTTATAGAAATAAACACTTACTTAGAGTTTCCAAATGAAACATTTTATTTTCAACCCCTTCATAAGTACCTAATAAAAGATGCATTTTTTGGGGTTGAGTAGAAGTGGGTTTAAAGCCGACTAATACTTATCCCAGGATAAATTTTCTTTCAGCTTTGAGTTGGTTCCCTTACTTGTTAAAATTATTCGCCATAATATGGCGAATAAATTTACATAAGCAACATAAATAACGCCATATTATGGCGTTATTTATGTTACTCTTATAGTTTCATTCAGGGCCGCCCAGAAAAGGGAGGAGGGAGCTTAGGGTACATTTTACTTAGGCTCACTGACAAAGGAGGCTTATGCGACCCTCAATAAAAAATGTTTTTGTTGTGACTAGCATGCCTAATGAATACATTTTTTTTTGAACTAGATAATAGATAACCAGCTGAATCATTTCAAATATTCCTGCCTTTGGGTGTGCTAATCAGTCTAGTAATACAGCAAATTACGAGATACCAGGTAGAACTTTTTTTTTTTTAACTTCTTTACAAGTTCAAATAAAAAATAAAAGCTTCAATAAAGTCTAAAATTGGCATCTAATAATCCTACGACCGACCAATTAGTCAAGGTATAGCTTAATATCTGGATTATCTTGTTTGGATATTCATAATTTTATTCCAAAAGCGGTTATAAAAATTCTATTGAAAAAAGTTTACGCCACCAACAGTGATGAACTCTTGAGTCCAAGAGAGCCATTGTTCCTTCAAATCAAGTAATCCATGTATAATTTAATACATTTTGTTTCGTTTTATAATCGTTTGTTAATAATATAATAATAATTGCTTGATTTCAAGAACAGTTGCAAAATACACGGTAGATTTGATTTATGTAAGATTTCACGATGTACTAACCAAAAATTTTATCAGACACCACTAAGTCTCTGTGCGGGCCTGCTTTCCCTAACAGCTTCAAAATTATCGTACTCATTTAAATCTATTTTTAAACTGTAAATAGTTTATGCACTTTACCATGATTTTTTTTTTTTTGTTTGGTTCAAAAGCAAAATATTTTTAAATACTTTCTTTTGCAAACTTATCTTTTTATGCGTTTATGCAATTTATGCCAAAGAAGCAAAATATCATCTTCGTTTGTTTTGCGGGTAAAATTATGGTCTTGATTACAAAAGGTTTACACAGACTAAGTATTATATCGACATCTTAGTCGAGAATAAAACTGGCAATAGATAGTTGTATAATGGCAGTATTAATCAAAATGCAGCGCATTAGACTTCTATCAAATCAATTTTAAACTGAAATTTAATAAAAGCATGCACCGAGCAAATACAGAGTCAATGGATGTTAGCTATATTTCTGAGATCTGTGGGTTGGATTTCGATAGTCCTATTAATATAATATCAATGCGACAAAATATCAAAAGAATAAAAACACGAATAAATAAGCAAAAAATAACAACTATATTTTATCAGTCTTTTACATAAATTGTAAAATAAAAATTTCATATGCATCAAACAGTCCTTTCATTTTTAAGCCTTGTTAGGGAATTTTTTTCGCTATTTTTTGGATAGCTATTTTTTCGTTTTTGTCGTTAAATTAAATGCATAAAAATATTTTAACTAAAACTCTCATCATAAAAGTAAACTGAATTACGAATTGTAATGGCCTAAGCATCCAATTTGATGTAACAAATGTTAAGACAAAAAAATTTGATGAGGAAGGTTGTGGTCCATTCGGGCAAGTATATACCTGCCTACACGTTCTTTTACAGAAAAGTGACTTTTAAGGGACACTCATCTGTACCTGTATAAACAAAAATAAATGTAGATTTATTAATTATAAGAAAACTTGAGAATGATTGCATGAGAAGACACTTTTGAAAGATTTAAACATATTCATTCTAGATTCATATTCTATATTTTAGATGCATATCTTCAAACACAAAATTCACATATAAAACTAATTAAAATTTCATACCTAAATCTTAGGTTTCTATCAAAAATCACATTAGATTTATATCCAACAACTACATCGCTTTTGAACGGATTTTTTTTTTTTAATTTTTGAAAAAATTTGATTCCACCAGTTGCACCTGAAAATACGTAATGAAAATACACCTGAATTTACGTTTTATATTATATTTTCATTAATTTTTTTTTATTTTAATTAAACTTTCTTCCAAAAAAATGTAAAAGAACCTACTCATTTACATCAAACAAACAAAAAAAAACGTTTTAAATTAGTAATGGCTAAATTAAGTGAGTATAAAAGGCTAAAATACAAACAAATTAACTAATGGTTGCAACTCACAGTTGATTTTGATTTTGTTAATGGCTGCAACTTGTCCTAGGATTGCAATAATGATAATTAAATATGCTTATAAAAATCAAACTGCAACAAGAAGAAGAAATGGCTAACATTTTAAATTATACAAAAAACTTTATTAAAAATATACTTAAATAAATATGCTTTATAAAAAAATACTAATGTTACTTTTAAAAAAACTATTCCTAAATTTTTAAAAACACTATTTTAAATTTTATTAATTCCTTTAGAACATTTAATTTTATCTGGGACATCATATCCTTTTGGTCCCCTATCTGTGAACGCTACTCACGAAGATTTAATGGATAACCATTAAACAAAACAAATGATTAATCATTATTCAATAATCATTTACATTTACAAAACAAATGATTTTTTTTATTAAAAAAATTTTTTTTTTCAACATCTTCACTTCCAACAAGGTTGCAAGCAACTATTAGAGTTGGAAATTACTGGAAGAGAAAAAATGAAGTTTATAGAGCAAGATAACGATTGACAGACGACTTGAAAGATTGCAAATTATATGAATCAGGAAAGCAAGATGAAGGACACAAATTCCAAAGAACTGATGTTCTAGGGAAAAAACTAGACAAATAAGAAATTTTGGAGCACTTAGGAATAGCCACAGTAAAAGGATGAAACTAGCAGAATGACGAGTAACACAAGAATGAATTTTTGTAGATGACACAAGAGGCGCTAGCTTATTAGAGCAGTGCCCATTATAGAATTTGTAAAAAAGAAAAAGAGAAGCAACATTATGACAATGTTATAATGGTTGGAGTTTGGCTGCAACAGCAGGTTCAACTATGTTTACTATGCGTTTTTGCACCTTGTTTGAAAGAGAAAGGGCATCATTGATCCGTCCCAGATATGGCAACAGAATTCCATACAAAGGCAATT
>NC_088927.1:13395000-13460000 GCF_038396675.1 Hydra vulgaris
CGTGGTATGTCGATGACGGATGGCTCTTTCTTCCAGTGATTTTTGAATGACTGCAATGCCTTTTTGTAAGGCTTCAATACATCAGATAAATTCTTGAAGTCATTGTCATTGTACTTTTGACTACTAAACCAATGTTCTGCCCACTCATATGAAATGAACCTGCAAACCTTCTCCAAATTCTTTCTCGCTTCAGGCATAAGAATGAACGCCAGAATGGCGAGAATGGCTCTTAAGTTCCATCTGGCATTGCTCATATTAGGAATGTTCTGAAAGTGAATCAGAGGGAAGTTTCTTTGTTCTTCATAGAACCTAAACACTCTTGTTAAATGGTACAAAAACTTCATATCGTCTCTCCACCCTGATTTATCAAGAATTTCTACAGTTCCATTCACAAACTTATCCTTCAGTTCATCATACTTATTCAACAGTTCAGACACAAATGGGTATTCAATGTTTGGAGATTTGGTATCACCCCCAAGTTCTTCGTCCATCACCAGACGGAGAATCCTGTCTAGTACGTGATGCTGACAACCGATAAATTGTGGTATTGTGACACCCTTTAATTTAAACATACGTTGCAACTTCACAACAACTCCATTTCTCTTCCCAGTATTGACGTTTGTTGTATCAGTAATGATCATCTTAATTGAATTCCACAAATTGTATTCATCAATAAGTTTGGCAATTTTTTCAGCAACAGTTTCAGCTTTGCCATCTTTTAAACGCAGTGCATCAAGTTTCACGTCAGTTCTTTCATTCTGAAGTACAACTACCTGATATTCCTTATCATCTATTCGTTTGCCGTCAAAGTGTAAGGACCACTGTTCCATTTTAAGTTGTTGTATCATTTCTTTTTTTAATTTACCTGCCTCTTTGAATATGGACTTGTAAATTGCTGATTGACTTGGAGTTGGAATATCAATACCTTGTTGTGATAATACATTGCATATTTTAGCAGCTTTCTTTGTGGAAACTCCACTTGATGTAACCATACTTACAGCAAATTTACTTTTGTAGTGCTTTCTAGTTTTTTTCTGAGTGTCCTCATCATCGTCTTTATCACCGTCGTCGTCTTCATCATCTTCACTCTTACTTTTGCAGTTTTCAGATTCAGTACCACTGTCTGTGGTAGACAGGACTTGTGATGTGGAAGGTATTGCTGTTCCAGACTGGACTTTCCTTCTCTTGGAAGGGTGAATGGTTTCTTTACTTGCCACTTGTCCTGTTGAGTACCCCACCTGTCCTTTACTTTCTTTTTGTAGGTGGTATAGACGTTTATCTTCCGAGGATAACCACTGGCCATTCATTTTCGTGATGTCAAATAATGCATTGAGAACATCATATTTTCCACGCTTGACACATTCATCATAGACCTTCAGCACCTTCATAAGCTTTGCTCTTATCACTTGATCAGACACACGTGGAAAATTCAGTTTATTGTCCCACAATTTTGTAATTTCCTTAGAAATTTGGTCTATTCGTTCTTTTCTTCCTTTAACATATGCTCCGAGAAATTGGTATCTTCCTACGATCTGCAATTGAAGTGGTATTCTGGAATTTTCATCGAGTGAATGTTCTTCTACAGCCACGCTTCCTCTTCTTCTGTGTGACTCTTGAAATCTCACCAAATTTTTAGTCCAAGTCTTCTTGTTCTTTGTTACTGTGGTATGACTTTTCTTGTGAGACATCATATAATATTGTTACGACTTTACGGATAGCTGAGCGTAAATATCCGTTTAATAAAGTCGTTTAATTAATAAAATACTTTAACTGTATAGTAATCCAATTATAGTTCGATAATCCAGTCAATGTTGATAACAGTTCGATAATCCAGTCCGTATCCTAACGATAATGCTACAACTACTTATACTTCGTACACTTACAGCGTCTTTAGTTCGCTACAGTAGTTCCTTATTAACTCAGTTACACGCAGAGTACTTCATAGAACTATTCACATTATCAACACTGAGCTCTGACAGCAGCTCGCTTATATAATTATTTAGAGCTTCCAGAATGTTCTACTAAGTTCTATAATCTTCTACAGTCTGTTACAGTCGTCTATATCACCGTGGTAACACAATGACGTCATCACATAACAATTCCAAGTATTTGCCGGCACACGGCCGTTTCGTTGCCATGGTAACGTGTGGCGTTATATTTATAAATTCATAACAAAATAATGAAATAAATAGAATTAAGCTGAGAATTAAGCTTAAGATTAAAACATCGGTCAAAAATGAATGTATAAAAATGGTAAATCAAATTTTTATTTTGGGGGTGACCTTTTTTTGTTGCAGAAAGCTATTTGGGCCTTTTTTCATGATTTTAGGTAAAAGTTCATCGATTTATGATACAGGAAACATTTTATTTGAAAAAAAATTAAAAAGTCATATCCCTAATATATATATATATATATATATATATATATATATATATATATATATATATATATATATATATATATATATATATATATATATATATATATATATATATGTATATATATATAGATATATATATAATTATATATATATGCTCATTTATATTTATACATTAATATATATATATACATATATATATATATATATATATATATATATATATATGTATATATATATATATGTATATATATATGTATATATATGTATATATATATGTATATACATATATATATATATATATATATATATATATATATATATATATATATATATATATATATATACATATATATATATATATATATATATATATATATATATATATATAAATAGTCAAAAAGTTTCTTCCATAAACTGTAGTTTTAAATTAAACGCTACTAAACCAGACCAGAAAAAGTTTTTTTCATGATAGATTGTGTCCACACTATGTCCACACCATGCTCATAGAGTGATTTCATCCCATGTATACCAAACTTGTTTTGGATCATCTTTTAATCCAGAGGTTAATTTTTTTCAACAATTTTGTGATCAGTGGAGTTAACTTAATTCTGAGTTATGGGTCCTAACTAATACAGATCTTCAAGTGTAACTAGTATTTTAGTTAATTTAGGAGTATTTCTAGCTATTTTACATAGAAAACATTATATTTAGCTTTTCTTTGCTGTATATCTTCTATAATTATAATTTTACGATTCATCCATTACCACATTAACATATTTAACTTTTTCACTCAGCTCAATTAATCAATCAACATATTTTCATTTTTAATAATATATAAACAATAGTGAGGAACATTTACAAACAGTTTCAGACTGATGATGCATAAAGACCTACAATTGTGTAAAACAATTGTTGTAAAATAATTATAATAAAAATAAAAACAACAATAATTATACTAATAATAATAAAGTAATGATATTATTCATAACAGTAGTTATAATAATAATTACAGTTGTATTAATAATAATGGTTTAATTATAATAATTGTAATATTACTATTAATAGTGATTTAATAGCTATAATAAGATTTATTAATAAATTTAATTCTTCTGCAGCAATGAATGCAGTTTTTTAAAGTTTCCATTTGGACAGTCTTTGGATTCGTGTTTATAAGCACAATAAACATTTTTTTAGATATATAAATATTTTTCTAATAACGAAAAAGAAGCTCAGATTTTGTATTAAAAAATATGACTTATCTGTACTGAGGATAAGTTACTTAGAATAGTATACCTAATAGAAAAGAAAAAAACTTATATTGTATAGGTAGTTAGTAGAGAGATTATTAGAGGTTGTTAAAGTTATTAGAGATTTGCAGTGTTATGCAAAAGGATAAAGTCTTTGTTCTTTTATATAAATTCTCTAATCTCTAATAATTATCTATACTTATCTAAACCGTACTGCTAAATTTTGTAATGCTATGATGTCTTTATATAATATAATTGGTTATACTATATACTTTATGATATACACCACATATGTAAACAGCAACTTTTTTATAAAAAAACTAATAATTTCTTTGTACAAAGTTCTTTATAAAAACAAAAAAACTATTAGTATACTCATAATAAAACTAAAAATTTTCATTATAAGATAATTTAATTAAATATTAAAGTTAATTGAATTACCATACTCCAAAATATACGATAATAAAAGAGACATTCAGTAAACATTCATTTCAGTAAACAACATTTTAGTATGCTTCAAAAGTAGGTTGCGAATATTTGCGAAAAAGCATTCCGGAGTCTGCAATTTTCAAAATTTGCGAGACCTCCTTTTGAAGCATACTAAAGATCGCTAACCGTTTCCATAGGTTGGAGCATATTTCCATTCCGCAAAGTCAGGTGACGTCTTAGAGTCCGCAAAACTCTATATTAACTTAAAGGATTAAGTAGAAAATAATAACTGCAAAATGGATAAAATTTCTTTTTCACATGATAAGATATCGGCAGACGATAAGCAGTTGCGGCGTTAGGGTAGGGCCTGGTTGGGCGATGGCCCAGGGCGCCGAATATAAAGGGGCGAAACTAATTGGTTATTTTACACTTTGCCATTTTTTTGAATGGGGTTAAAGTGAGCTAGGGGCGCCGTAGAAATCTCGCACAGGGCGCTGGTAGTGCTAAAACCGGCACTGTTTATGTATATATATATATATATATATATATATATATATATATATATATATATATATATATATATATATATATATATATATATATATATATATATATATATATATATACAGTGGCGGCGTTAGGGTAGGGCCTGGTTGGGCGATGGCCCAGGGCCCCGCAAATAAAAGGGGCGAAACTAATTGGTTATTTTACCCTTTGCCTTTTTTTTTTTGAATGGGGTTAAATTGAGCTAGGGGCGCCGTAGAAATCTCGCCCAGGGCGCTGGTAGTGCTAAAACCGGCACTGACGATAAGAGTTTAAGTTTGTTAGAAGATTCAAGTCTTGTTAAGGGTAGTTTGATAGTTTTATGGTATTATATAATTTATGATATATATTATGTAATTTTATGTATTTTGTGCATTTGTAATTTTTCTAAATTTGATACTTTTATTTTATTTTTACTATATTGAACTATTAAAGTTATTATTGGTATAATATTTTTTGCGGAAAAGTGGATATGTGCAGAATCATACGAGGAAATACTCGCTTTGATTCATTACTATGAAACAGAAACTGTGTCAAAGTTTTCATGTTATTCTGCTGACAAAAATTTTGGTAATAAAGGTAAGAAAAAGTTTGTCAGTTGCTAAGATATGGCTAACGTTTTTTTTTGTGATAATAATAAGTTAATTTATATATAACTAACTTAAAAAAGAACTGGGTATCTTTGTAAGCATTTCTTTGCAGTTTTTAATTAATTTCCTTCATGGTCTTGGTACAATTTATCTCAATTATACATTTACTCACCGTTTTTGAACTTGGATAAAGAAATTTTTTTCGGAAGAAAACCTTTACTGCCTCAAAATGAACTGTTTATTACAAACAACAAAGAAGACAGAGAAGTAGAATGTAGCATAAAAACATTGGAATCACTTCTTAAACAAAAAACGTGCTTAAACACTAAAGCATCCTTGTTTCGAGAACTAGCTAAGCAGTTAATTAATGAAGCATACCTTATTGAAAATGAAGAGAAATTAGATAATGGAATTGATATTCTAAAAAATGTTTAAAAATCATTTGAAGAATGCATTCTGAATGAACAAGGTATTCATTCGCAGCCTGTTCAAAAACATAAGCGTCAGTTACAAGCATTAAGCATTCCCTTAAGAAAGAAGGTTGCATTATATTCGGGGAGGCATAGAGTTGGTGCAGAAAAGTTGAGGGCCTAAAGCAGTTAAAAATTGAATCAAATAAAAATCATAAAGTACTAGTTAAGTCTGAACACATAGATGCAAGTGAAAATATAATTTTTCAGCAAGATAATACAGAAAAAAGTATTGAATGAGTTATGTTTGACAACAACCTGCTTGTGTTATCACAAACTGAAATTGATGCTATTGAGAACAATGATATGCTGACAGATGTAAGCTGCCGAAAAACTTCTTTTGAATCAGATTCATATGAAATTGGGTTTCAAGATAGATTTTAGGTAAAAAAATATGTGTTTCGTGAGGAAAAGAATAATTTTGTTTAAGTATAATATACTGGATAATATCATTGGATTACCATTTCTGATGTGAATTGTCTAGCGGACACAATTTTCTACTATGACAGTCTTTTCCATGGCCAAGGGAAGGATCATGTTAAGCAACAAATATGCAATATTTATAAAACAAAAGGGAAAATCTTAACAATCCATGTACACAAATGTCAACAACAAACTAATGGTGTGGATTGTGGCGTTTTTGCAATTGCTAATGCATTAAACATACTTCACAAATTTGATATTGGAGCTTTATCTCTAGACAAAGACAAAATTAGATTAGAGAACATTTTATTGAATACATTAAAAAAAGATATTTTTCTGCCTTTCCAGTTAGCCAATCAAAATCATGTTTTAATGAAGAAAAATTAATCACTTTAGAAATTTCTTGCTCATTCAAAGTGGGTATGGTATCATGCAAAAAATACCAATCTTTGTATGTTACAGTGTGATATGTGCAGCGAATGGTACCATAAAAAATGTGTAAATGTATCTGATGAGATATTCAATTAACTAAATGCTGAAAAGTCATGGATTTGTTTAGCTTGTAAAAAAAAAGAATAGTGTTCACTAACATGAATGAAAAATTAATCATAAATCAAAAATCAGTCAAAATGCTTAACAATTTTCATTCGTTCTTATCTCAAAAAAAATTTATTAATGGAGAAACAAACCTTACCAAAAATGCGAAACTTGATAAATCTGTACTTATTCAGTAAGTTATAAACTGTTTACACAGCATTATTTTCTTTATGTTATTTAATCAGAGGTTATGATATCGTTATTTAATCAGAGGTTAGGATATTATTATTAAAAAATAAAATTTTAGAAACAACTAAAGAAATTAGTTGTTTTAAATAAAAGAAAAATTAAACCTAATAGACTCATTATTTAAAATATGCTTTTCCTATTTTTAAATATATATTGTTAAACACAACTACCAACTACCTTATATTTTTGTATAATATGTTTTTTCACATATCATAGATTGGTTTTTAAAATGCTTATTTATGATAATATTTGTGGCAACTAATCATGTTGTTAATAACAGAATGAGACTGGAATTTAAATACAAGCTTGGAAAGAAACTGCAAATTGTCTTAATAATACATGTTTAACTGAGTTTGTAGATTTATTAATAGACTCAAAACAAACAAAGAAAAACTTCTGGATGCTTTTTATAAATTCATTTTTAGGTCAGCTTTATCTGGTAACTGTTCCACAGCTCACAATTATTAATTATTGAGGAACTATAAATATAAAATGAAGGAAAAACCAAGTATATAAAGTAATGTCAAATTTATTGGTAAGTTACTGTATGTATGTTTGCGTTCTGTTTAAACCTCTGGCGCGATGTTGACTCACCTGTAAGTTACTACATGTTTGTTTGTGTTCTGTTTAAACTATTGGCGCAATATTAACTTACGCATAAGTTACTGTATGTATGTTTGTGTTCTGTTTAAACCTCAAACGCAATATTGACTCACCCATAAGTTACTGTACGTATATTTGTGTCCTGTGGAAACCTCTGACGTGATGTTGACTCACCCGTAAGTTACTATATGTTTGTTTGTGTTCTGTTTAAATCTCTAGGTGCGATGTAACTTACCCGTAACTTACAATATAATTGTTTGTGTTCTGTTTAAACCTCTAGCGCAATATTGTATTATTGTTTGTGTTCTGCTTATACCTCTGGCGCAATATTGACTCTGTTTCTGTTTATATTTATGACATGGTGTTGACTCAGCTTTTAGTTACTTTATGTTTGTTTGTGTTCTGTTTAAACCTCTGGTGCTCTGTTATTTTAGTGACTGTCAAGTTAGTCCACTATAATATATCCACTTGTAATACACTTTTTAGATAAAATGCTATATATAGAGCTCGCTTTTCCTGATGGAGTAACACTTAGAGAAGTAACTTGCACATTTTCATTTTTGAATATTACTTTACCCTGTTTTAGAGTTGTTGCAATAATACCATTTTGTTACCATTTTGTCCATTATTACACACCTGTGTGTAATAATGGACAAAATGGTAAAAAAAAAAAAAAATTTTATGTTATGTTATTTAGATTTAAATTTTGTCCATTATTACACACCTGTGTGGCTAAGACAGTTTTCCATAATGTTATTTGTTTTCAACTGAATACTTTATACATTTTTTTTGTGTCTTATGTTTGTGTTATAACAGTGAAAGAACAGTTACAATAAAAGGAGGCGACTTTGCAAAATGATGAGTTAGGTGGTCTCAAGTTTTTTTTGACTAAACAAGAGATAGTAGCTCTCCTAAGCATCAAACATGATAGAATTTGTAGAAAAGAGTAATAGACTTAACGTCTTTGAGGCTATTAAGGCTAAAGATTAGGAGCTCGGTTTAGTCCAACTACATTTTCAATGCGGTTTTCAAATAAGTCTGAAAGATAAAAAGGTATTATTAGAAGAATCAGTCTAATAATGAGAATAGTTGTCCATACACGAGTGGATAAGAAATAGGTTGTGCATACATTTTTTTAAATATAAGAAAAGAATTAGGTTTATAGTTTCCATTAGTGGTGAGTAGTAAAAGGTAATCAAAAAGAACATAAACTAGAGAACTCAGTAAGAGTGTGTCTGAAAGTCTTCTTGAATCTATTAAAATCAAGGTATCGTTGGCACGTCTATATACGATAACTTTACTGGTGTGGCAATGCTACCATACCAGTAAAGTGTGAATGATATCATACTTTTGAGCTCTACCCTCTCTGGTCTCAAAAAGCTGAAAAAAACATGCGATATTTACAGTAATTTAAATTGTATTAAAATAAATGCCGAAAAAACTGAGTTCTTGATTTCAGGTAAAGCACAAATATAAACCAATACGATAACGATTTCTAGCAATTAAAAAAATCTTCAGAATAAACTTAGACATCTGGGATTCACATTGGATACTAAACATTAAATTTTTGCTTCACTCAGTTATAAAAATGTTAATGAAAAAATCTCAAACTTAAGAGCTGTTGTTCAAACTCTTATTCAATCTGGAATCCGGTTTGCTCACCCAAGTTCTATTTCCTATATATATATAAAGTGTTGGCAGTCCCTACCTTAACTTATGGTATGGAGCTATGTGAAAATAATTCTGTTTTGATAAAAAAGCTTGAAGGAGTACGCTAAAATTGCTTTTAAATGTTTCGAAACACAGTAAGAACTATAAAAATTCGCTATTCAAAATGCAGGAAATTTCAAAAAGTATTTAACAAACGAAATTAAACTTGTTCCTTTGTCTTCTTAACAATAAAACAACTGCAGACATTTCACAGCTGAAACACACTTTATTTCAACATTCGTTTGTAGGCGATATCCAGGACCAATGCCATTTTCAGATGTTAAATTTTCAAAATTTAATTCAAAATAAAAAGAGGGTAAAAATAGCACTATCTAAAAGTGAAATTTCCTCCGAAGTTGAACAAACTTTGAAGCATGCAATAGATTGCTGGAATGCAAAAGAACAAAGAGGAATTTTTAAACATATTCTGGAAGAAAAAATTCTTAAGTGAAAATCACGAGAAATAACTTTCTTATTTTTCTTTTAGCTTTGTAAATTACATTAGGTGTTAAATAAATCAAATAATAATAATAATTAAATTCACTCTATAGGAACGAATTTTGATCCGTGCAACAGCTGAGTTTTGTTTGAGGCTTTTGCAGTCCGTAACCAGAAAAAAGAACATCGGAGACTTTTTGGGTGGGCCGCTTTAGAAATTGCACAAATATATATATATATATATATATATATATATATATATATATATATATATATATATATATTATATATATATATATAAATTAGTAGAAAATCACCAAATTAAATTTTTTTTCATTTAACACTGTGTTTCATCAATAAAGACTCATCAGAAATGATTAGTCTTTATCGATGTTAAATGAAAAAAAAAATTGTTAGGTTGATTTTCTACTCATTTATAATTGCTCTGTTCTTTTAAGAACATTGAGCACTCTATTTTTTAAAATACATTTTAAAGTTGTTTAAATATATATATATAGATATATACATATATATATATATATATATATATATATATATATATATATATATATATATATATATATATATATATATATATATATATATATATATATATATGTATGTATATATATGTATATATATAAAGAGCTAAATAAACTTCTTCATATAACCCTATCTAATACTAATGCTAAATTAAAAATAGTTTAACAGCTTTCTAAAAAAATTTTATTCGTTTTTATTTTGAAAAAAATACTGATTTTGGAGTAAAATGTCAAATTTTAGTTTTTGGACTCATTTTTTTTGAATTTTTATCCTCTTTCATTTGATATAACGATCTGTACTATTGTATTATTTGATAATATAAAATATTTAAAAATTGCATTTTTCATGGGTTTGAGACTTATCAACGCCTCAGCAACAAAACAAAAACCCTTATTTAACCCCTAAAGTCTAAGTTAAAATGGCTTCTTTTAAAAAAAAGCTTTTAAAACAAATATTACCAAACTCAATTTCACTTTAGGTTAAAAACCTGATGATACCAGTTTATTAAGGCTTTCATTTTTATATTTACCTTTTATTACAATACGTTTATGTTCCGAAATGAATTTTTTTTTTTTAAAGATATTTTTCTTTTTTGCAAACTTTACACTTTTTTTTCAAACTTTTTAATTTCACTCTTTTGTATAATTTGCTTCTGTGGATTTACTTTTTACAAACTCTAGAGAACACTAGATTATTCAACTATCAATCAATAAGTTTTCTTTTTTATTATTAGCTCTTTGAGTTTTTAACTAACAAATAGCTAACATTTTAACTCAAATCTAATATCTTACTCTCCAACAATCAATATGGATTTCAATTGTCTGGTTCTATAGCTGACTTGCTAACATATCAAAGCTTTTGATAAAATGTGACATGCTGATCGTTTTTGAGATTATTAAATCATTTCGTTCTGATCGCAGTATTATTTATCTTTGAAAGCCAACACTCCTCTTCATTTCCAATAACTTCAGGGAGATATTATATCCTGTACTTTTTTAATCTAAATTAATGATTTTCCTGAAAATCTTTCATCTAAGTGACTCTTTTTGTCAAGGACTCAACTTTTTTTTTGCTCACCAAAGCTTAAGGACTCTTTTCCAACATCTTCTTTTGTTACCTCATACAATCTTCAACTTTTAAAGTCTTCTGTCAACCATTTTTTTGCTATTTAATCCTATTCTTTATTTTCTAGTAACTACTAACTTAAACCTGTTTGTTTGCAGCCTTATTAGGAGCGAATTAGAGAGTGTAAAAAATACATAGCAGCTTGGAAAAAAGTTATGACATTAACAAAAACACCATCATAAATAAATAATACTATAAAATAATGAAAATAATTTTACTATTTACACACATTAGAAAAAAGAATAAAAAAACAACCACAAATAAATAATTTATAAAAACTTTCGTATTTTTTATCAAATAAAAGAATTTTTGATCCAACTTTACCATAAAATAACGCTGCATTATTTGCTATAGAAACATGAAAATGTTTTTGAAATTAACTTAGCTCTTAGTTTATGATTCTATAGTTAAACATCGGATTTTGAGGTTCAACTATCAAAATCTTTTCTAACAGTTGAAATTTTTGTGAAACTTACCGACAAGTTAAGATAGCTGAGATCCCTAAAAAAGAGAAGAACATTTAAAAGTTGCATCTTTGTTATGGAAAAAAATATATATATATATGTATATATATATATATATATATATATATATATATATATATATATATATATATATATATATATATATATATATATATATATATATATATATACATATATATATATATATATATATATATATATATATATATTTATATATATATATATATATATATATATATATATATATGTATATACATTTGATAAATTCTAAATTGTGCATATATATATATACATACATACATACATACATATAAAAGTAAAATCTTAATTTAGTTACCTTCTAATTTGATGTGGTTTGTGGTCAGGAAAATAAATTTAAAACTGCAAGCATAACATAAATAATATTTTAGTGAATGCTCAAAAATTTCAAAGTTTAAAATTTTTTTTTTTTAATAAAACAGTAAATTTTCTCATCAAATAAGTTTGATTGAATATAAATTTTTATAAAATGTTAATATGTTTACATATATATATATATATATATATATATATATATATATATATATATATATATATATATATATATATATATATATATATATATATATATATATATATATATATATATATATATATATATATATATATATATATATATATATATATACAGATATAAAGTAAACCTCAATCATAACCTAATGTTTTGTTTTGGTTAGCTACAGTTTTTCATGTTTACGTTAAAAATGAGTTTCATATTAAACTTAATTTTATTTTATTCTTCTTTTCTCAACCATTTAAACCATTAATCTCAATTATTCAATCTTTTAATCATTAATCTCAACCATTCAAAAGAGAAGAAAGATGCATTGAACAAGAGCCCTTAACAATTCTACAGATGAAATAAAAGTAAAAACTCATCATTAAGTCAAAGCCCCAAAAAAAATTGCAAAATATATATCAAAAACCTGGTAAAAAAAAATTTCTACATTAGAAGGCATGTTAGAAAGCAAATTATTTAAAAATTAAAAATAAAATAAAAAATGTTTAAGTTTTAAAAACATTAACGCAGAAGAAACTTGTTTTTGTACCTACTTCAAAACGTATAGAATGTGATAAAAATGTGATAAAAGAAAATAGACCAAAAGAAAAATTAATTTTTTCTCTTACATAAGACAACAAAAATTAAGCAAAGCTTAAGAAGAAATAATACGTGTAGATATCTAACCTTACTTTTTAGTTTCAGACTAAGTATTTAACAGACTAATTAAGCATCTTATACTTAGATACACCAACCATTCTAGAATACATAAATTAAATAGCTGTCCTTCTAATTTTTAAAAAATTGGAAATACAAAATATGAACTATGTAGCAAAACAGATAAAACTGATGAACTGGCAGATGAATCACAGCATCTTTTCATTCATAAGCAGTACAAGAAATTAATTCAACTTAACATAACAGGCTTTTAAACGTTCTAAATATGTTGAAGAACTTTAAGAATTTTTTATTATAATTGACAAGTAACCAACTTTCAAAGTGTACCATTGTACTCTCTGACAACGTTGCAAATATGAAACTAAATGATAGCTTGTTTGGAAAATAACAATCTAAATTGTTCTATCTATTGATTCTACAGCTTTGTGTAACTGAACTTAACAGCAAAGCTTATAAATAACTTATAGCTAAGACTAGAAAACAGTATTTGATTTTCACATTTCTTCAACTTTTCTAAACAGGATTTATAAAACTCATCAACAGCTAACTTTTTCTTTATGCTTAGTTATACAGGATTTAGTAAAAGCTAGAGAAACAAAAAACCTCCTTTGCACTATTTTTATTAGAAATCAAAACATTTTGATTAAAATTTAAACAAAAAACAATAATATTGTCTCAAGTTCATTATTATAATTTTTCATGGAAGCATTGCATGCAATGCAGGTGGAATAAAAACTTTAATAGAACAGTTAAATGAAAATTTCATCACAAAGTTTTTTGGTTTGAAAAATAATAAAAAATCTAAATATTTCTACCAAATTTAATTTGGTGTTTAAACTTTAAATGATTAAATGCAATTTTTCACTTTATATTTAATTTGACTAAAGTCAAAGAAACAAAGAAATTGCAAAATATTATTTACAAAAAAGTTTAACAAAAGAATCTTTATTGTTTTTGTTTCAGCCTAATTTCTAATAAATAGATAAGGGAAAGAATTTATTTTAAATTATAAGAAACTTTAATATAAACAAATTACATGCAACATACATTAATAATAAATATGATGACTTTCAATAACTTCTTATTAGTATTTATCAAAAGATATTTGTGTGAAATATTTTTTACAGAAATATCTTTTAATATTAAAGTTATGCATCCGCAATTTGTTCATAAAAAGTAGTGGATATTTTTATTACAAAGGAAGGTAGCAGTAAAAGTATTTATTTCTACTTTCATTCTTTGTATTAACATGGAAACATGCATCAACCCTTATTTAGGGGTGTCCATTATTGATGTCAACAAAATAAAGGGAAGGAGGTGTCTGATATTTTTTATTTTAAGTTACTATATGTTTGTTTGTGTTCTGTTTAAATCTCTAGGTGCGATGTAACTTACCCGTAACTTACAATATAATTGTTTGTGTTCTGTTTAAACCTCTAGCGCAATATTGTATTATTGTTTGTGTTCTGCTTATACCTCTGGCGCAATATTGACTCTGTTTCTGTTTATATTTATGACATGGTGTTGACTCAGCTTTTAGTTACTTTATGTTTGTTTGTGTTCTGTTTAAACCTCTGGTGCTCTGTTATTTTAGTGACTGTCAAGTTAGTCCACTATAATATATCCACTTGTAATACACTTTTTAGATAAAATGCTATATATAGAGCTCGCTTTTCCTGATGGAGTAACACTTAGAGAAGTAACTTGCACATTTTCATTTTTGAATATTACTTTACCCTGTTTTAGAGTTGTTGCAATAATACCATTTTGTTACCATTTTGTCCATTATTACACACCTGTGTGTAATAATGGACAAAATGGTAAAAAAAAAAAAAAATTTTATGTTATGTTATTTAGATTTAAATTTTGTCCATTATTACACACCTGTGTGGCTAAGACAGTTTTCCATAATGTTATTTGTTTTCAACTGAATACTTTATACATTTTTTTTGTGTCTTATGTTTGTGTTATAACAGTGAAAGAACAGTTACAATAAAAGGAGGCGACTTTGCAAAATGATGAGTTAGGTGGTCTCAAGTTTTTTTTGACTAAACAAGAGATAGTAGCTCTCCTAAGCATCAAACATGATAGAATTTGTAGAAAAGAGTAATAGACTTAACGTCTTTGAGGCTATTAAGGCTAAAGATTAGGAGCTCGGTTTAGTCCAACTACATTTTCAATGCGGTTTTCAAATAAGTCTGAAAGATAAAAAGGTATTATTAGAAGAATCAGTCTAATAATGAGAATAGTTGTCCATACACGAGTGGATAAGAAATAGGTTGTGCATACATTTTTTTAAATATAAGAAAAGAATTAGGTTTATAGTTTCCATTAGTGGTGAGTAGTAAAAGGTAATCAAAAAGAACATAAACTAGAGAACTCAGTAAGAGTGTGTCTGAAAGTCTTCTTGAATCTATTAAAATCAAGGTATCGTTGGCACGTCTATATACGATAACTTTACTGGTGTGGCAATGCTACCATACCAGTAAAGTGTGAATGATATCATACTTTTGAGCTCTACCCTCTCTGGTCTCAAAAAGCTGAAAAAAACATGCGATATTTACAGTAATTTAAATTGTATTAAAATAAATGCCGAAAAAACTGAGTTCTTGATTTCAGGTAAAGCACAAATATAAACCAATACGATAACGATTTCTAGCAATTAAAAAAATCTTCAGAATAAACTTAGACATCTGGGATTCACATTGGATACTAAACATTAAATTTTTGCTTCACTCAGTTATAAAAATGTTAATGAAAAAATCTCAAACTTAAGAGCTGTTGTTCAAACTCTTATTCAATCTGGAATCCGGTTTGCTCACCCAAGTTCTATTTCCTATATATATATAAAGTGTTGGCAGTCCCTACCTTAACTTATGGTATGGAGCTATGTGAAAATAATTCTGTTTTGATAAAAAAGCTTGAAGGAGTACGCTAAAATTGCTTTTAAATGTTTCGAAACACAGTAAGAACTATAAAAATTCGCTATTCAAAATGCAGGAAATTTCAAAAAGTATTTAACAAACGAAATTAAACTTGTTCCTTTGTCTTCTTAACAATAAAACAACTGCAGACATTTCACAGCTGAAACACACTTTATTTCAACATTCGTTTGTAGGCGATATCCAGGACCAATGCCATTTTCAGATGTTAAATTTTCAAAATTTAATTCAAAATAAAAAGAGGGTAAAAATAGCACTATCTAAAAGTGAAATTTCCTCCGAAGTTGAACAAACTTTGAAGCATGCAATAGATTGCTGGAATGCAAAAGAACAAAGAGGAATTTTTAAACATATTCTGGAAGAAAAAATTCTTAAGTGAAAATCACGAGAAATAACTTTCTTATTTTTCTTTTAGCTTTGTAAATTACATTAGGTGTTAAATAAATCAAATAATAATAATAATTAAATTCACTCTATAGGAACGAATTTTGATCCGTGCAACAGCTGAGTTTTGTTTGAGGCTTTTGCAGTCCGTAACCAGAAAAAAGAACATCGGAGACTTTTTGGGTGGGCCGCTTTAGAAATTGCACAAATATATATATATATATATATATATATATATATATATATATATATATATATATATATATATATAAATTAGTAGAAAATCACCAAATTAAATTTTTTTTCATTTAACACTGTGTTTCATCAATAAAGACTCATCAGAAATGATTAGTCTTTATCGATGTTAAATGAAAAAAAAAATTGTTAGGTTGATTTTCTACTCATTTATAATTGCTCTGTTCTTTTAAGAACATTGAGCACTCTATTTTTTAAAATACATTTTAAAGTTGTTTAAATATATATATATAGATATATACATATATATATATATATATATATATATATATATATATATATATATATATATATATATATATATATATATATATATATATATATATATATATATATATATATATATATATATATATATATATATATATATATATATATATATATATATATGTATGTATATATATGTATATATATAAAGAGCTAAATAAACTTCTTCATATAACCCTATCTAATACTAATGCTAAATTAAAAATAGTTTAACAGCTTTCTAAAAAAATTTTATTCGTTTTTATTTTGAAAAAAATACTGATTTTGGAGTAAAATGTCAAATTTTAGTTTTTGGACTCATTTTTTTTGAATTTTTATCCTCTTTCATTTGATATAACGATCTGTACTATTGTATTATTTGATAATATAAAATATTTAAAAATTGCATTTTTCATGGGTTTGAGACTTATCAACGCCTCAGCAACAAAACAAAAACCCTTATTTAACCCCTAAAGTCTAAGTTAAAATGGCTTCTTTTAAAAAAAAGCTTTTAAAACAAATATTACCAAACTCAATTTCACTTTAGGTTAAAAACCTGATGATACCAGTTTATTAAGGCTTTCATTTTTATATTTACCTTTTATTACAATACGTTTATGTTCCGAAATGAATTTTTTTTTTTTAAAGATATTTTTCTTTTTTGCAAACTTTACACTTTTTTTTCAAACTTTTTAATTTCACTCTTTTGTATAATTTGCTTCTGTGGATTTACTTTTTACAAACTCTAGAGAACACTAGATTATTCAACTATCAATCAATAAGTTTTCTTTTTTATTATTAGCTCTTTGAGTTTTTAACTAACAAATAGCTAACATTTTAACTCAAATCTAATATCTTACTCTCCAACAATCAATATGGATTTCAATTGTCTGGTTCTATAGCTGACTTGCTAACATATCAAAGCTTTTGATAAAATGTGACATGCTGATCGTTTTTGAGATTATTAAATCATTTCGTTCTGATCGCAGTATTATTTATCTTTGAAAGCCAACACTCCTCTTCATTTCCAATAACTTCAGGGAGATATTATATCCTGTACTTTTTTAATCTAAATTAATGATTTTCCTGAAAATCTTTCATCTAAGTGACTCTTTTTGTCAAGGACTCAACTTTTTTTTTGCTCACCAAAGCTTAAGGACTCTTTTCCAACATCTTCTTTTGTTACCTCATACAATCTTCAACTTTTAAAGTCTTCTGTCAACCATTTTTTTGCTATTTAATCCTATTCTTTATTTTCTAGTAACTACTAACTTAAACCTGTTTGTTTGCAGCCTTATTAGGAGCGAATTAGAGAGTGTAAAAAATACATAGCAGCTTGGAAAAAAGTTATGACATTAACAAAAACACCATCATAAATAAATAATACTATAAAATAATGAAAATAATTTTACTATTTACACACATTAGAAAAAAGAATAAAAAAACAACCACAAATAAATAATTTATAAAAACTTTCGTATTTTTTATCAAATAAAAGAATTTTTGATCCAACTTTACCATAAAATAACGCTGCATTATTTGCTATAGAAACATGAAAATGTTTTTGAAATTAACTTAGCTCTTAGTTTATGATTCTATAGTTAAACATCGGATTTTGAGGTTCAACTATCAAAATCTTTTCTAACAGTTGAAATTTTTGTGAAACTTACCGACAAGTTAAGATAGCTGAGATCCCTAAAAAAGAGAAGAACATTTAAAAGTTGCATCTATGTTATGGAAAAAAATATATATATATATGTATATATATATATATATATATATATATATATATATATATATATATATATATATATATATATATATATATATATATATATATATATATACATATATATATATATATATATATATATATATATATATATATTTATATATATATATATATATATATATATATATATATATGTATATACATTTGATAAATTCTAAATTGTGCATATATATATATACATACATACATACATACATATAAAAGTAAAATCTTAATTTAGTTACCTTCTAATTTGATGTGGTTTGTGGTCAGGAAAATAAATTTAAAACTGCAAGCATAACATAAATAATATTTTAGTGAATGCTCAAAAATTTCAAAGTTTAAAATTTTTTTTTTTTAATAAAACAGTAAATTTTCTCATCAAATAAGTTTGATTGAATATAAATTTTTATAAAATGTTAATATGTTTACTATATATATATATATATATATATATATATATATATATATATATATATATATATATATATATATATATATATATATATATATATATATATATATATATATATATATATATATATATATATACACATATAAAGTAAACCTCAATCATAACCTAATGTTTTGTTTTGGTTAGCTACAGTTTTTCATGTTTACGTTAAAAATGAGTTTCATATTAAACTTAATTTTATTTTATTCTTCTTTTCTCAACCATTTAAACCATTAATCTCAATTATTCAATCTTTTAATCATTAATCTCAACCATTCAAAAGAGAAGAAAGATGCATTGAACAAGAGCCCTTAACAATTCTACAGATGAAATAAAAGTAAAAACTCATCATTAAGTCAAAGCCCCAAAAAAAATTGCAAAATATATATCAAAAACCTGGTAAAAAAAAATTTCTACATTAGAAGGCATGTTAGAAAGCAAATTATTTAAAAATTAAAAATAAAATAAAAAATGTTTAAGTTTTAAAAACATTAACGCAGAAGAAACTTGTTTTTGTACCTACTTCAAAACGTATAGAATGTGATAAAAATGTGATAAAAGAAAATAGACCAAAAGAAAAATTAATTTTTTCTCTTACATAAGACAACAAAAATTAAGCAAAGCTTAAGAAGAAATAATACGTGTAGATATCTAACCTTACTTTTTAGTTTCAGACTAAGTATTTAACAGACTAATTAAGCATCTTATACTTAGATACACCAACCATTCTAGAATACATAAATTAAATAGCTGTCCTTCTAATTTTTAAAAAATTGGAAATACAAAATATGAACTATGTAGCAAAACAGATAAAACTGATGAACTGGCAGATGAATCACAGCATCTTTTCATTCATAAGCAGTACAAGAAATTAATTCAACTTAACATAACAGGCTTTTAAACGTTCTAAATATGTTGAAGAACTTTAAGAATTTTTTATTATAATTGACAAGTAACCAACTTTCAAAGTGTACCATTGTACTCTCTGACAACGTTGCAAATATGAAACTAAATGATAGCTTGTTTGGAAAATAACAATCTAAATTGTTCTATCTATTGATTCTACAGCTTTGTGTAACTGAACTTAACAGCAAAGCTTATAAATAACTTATAGCTAAGACTAGAAAACAGTATTTGATTTTCACATTTCTTCAACTTTTCTAAACAGGATTTATAAAACTCATCAACAGCTAACTTTTTCTTTATGCTTAGTTATACAGGATTTAGTAAAAGCTAGAGAAACAAAAAACCTCCTTTGCACTATTTTTATTAGAAATCAAAACATTTTGATTAAAATTTAAACAAAAAACAATAATATTGTCTCAAGTTCATTATTATAATTTTTCATGGAAGCATTGCATGCAATGCAGGTGGAATAAAAACTTTAATAGAACAGTTAAATGAAAATTTCATCACAAAGTTTTTTGGTTTGAAAAATAATAAAAAATCTAAATATTTCTACCAAATTTAATTTGGTGTTTAAACTTTAAATGATTAAATGCAATTTTTCACTTTATATTTAATTTGACTAAAGTCAAAGAAACAAAGAAATTGCAAAATATTATTTACAAAAAAGTTTAACAAAAGAATCTTTATTGTTTTTGTTTCAGCCTAATTTCTAATAAATAGATAAGGGAAAGAATTTATTTTAAATTATAAGAAACTTTAATATAAACAAATTACATGCAACATACATTAATAATAAATATGATGACTTTCAATAACTTCTTATTAGTATTTATCAAAAGATATTTGTGTGAAATATTTTTTACAGAAATATCTTTTAATATTAAAGTTATGCATCCGCAATTTGTTCATAAAAAGTAGTGGATATTTTTATTACAAAGGAAGGTAGCAGTAAAAGTATTTATTTCTACTTTCATTCTTTGTATTAACATGGAAACATGCATCAACCCTTATTTAGGGGTGTCCATTATTGATGTCAACAAAATAAAGGGAAGGAGGTGTCTGATATTTTTTATTTTAAGTTACTATATGTTTGTTTGTGTTCTGTTTAAATCTCTAGGTGCGATGTAACTTACCCGTAACTTACAATATAATTGTTTGTGTTCTGTTTAAACCTCTAGCGCAATATTGTATTATTGTTTGTGTTCTGCTTATACCTCTGGCGCAATATTGACTCTGTTTCTGTTTATATTTATGACATGGTGTTGACTCAGCTTTTAGTTACTTTATGTTTGTTTGTGTTCTGTTTAAACCTCTGGTGCTCTGTTATTTTAGTGACTGTCAAGTTAGTCCACTATAATATATCCACTTGTAATACACTTTTTAGATAAAATGCTATATATAGAGCTCGCTTTTCCTGATGGAGTAACACTTAGAGAAGTAACTTGCACATTTTCATTTTTGAATATTACTTTACCCTGTTTTAGAGTTGTTGCAATAATACCATTTTGTTACCATTTTGTCCATTATTACACACCTGTGTGTAATAATGGACAAAATGGTAAAAAAAAAAAAAAATTTTATGTTATGTTATTTAGATTTAAATTTTGTCCATTATTACACACCTGTGTGGCTAAGACAGTTTTCCATAATGTTATTTGTTTTCAACTGAATACTTTATACATTTTTTTTGTGTCTTATGTTTGTGTTATAACAGTGAAAGAACAGTTACAATAAAAGGAGGCGACTTTGCAAAATGATGAGTTAGGTGGTCTCAAGTTTTTTTTGACTAAACAAGAGATAGTAGCTCTCCTAAGCATCAAACATGATAGAATTTGTAGAAAAGAGTAATAGACTTAACGTCTTTGAGGCTATTAAGGCTAAAGATTAGGAGCTCGGTTTAGTCCAACTACATTTTCAATGCGGTTTTCAAATAAGTCTGAAAGATAAAAAGGTATTATTAGAAGAATCAGTCTAATAATGAGAATAGTTGTCCATACACGAGTGGATAAGAAATAGGTTGTGCATACATTTTTTTAAATATAAGAAAAGAATTAGGTTTATAGTTTCCATTAGTGGTGAGTAGTAAAAGGTAATCAAAAAGAACATAAACTAGAGAACTCAGTAAGAGTGTGTCTGAAAGTCTTCTTGAATCTATTAAAATCAAGGTATCGTTGGCACGTCTATATACGATAACTTTACTGGTGTGGCAATGCTACCATACCAGTAAAGTGTGAATGATATCATACTTTTGAGCTCTACCCTCTCTGGTCTCAAAAAGCTGAAAAAAACATGCGATATTTACAGTAATTTAAATTGTATTAAAATAAATGCCGAAAAAACTGAGTTCTTGATTTCAGGTAAAGCACAAATATAAACCAATACGATAACGATTTCTAGCAATTAAAAAAATCTTCAGAATAAACTTAGACATCTGGGATTCACATTGGATACTAAACATTAAATTTTTGCTTCACTCAGTTATAAAAATGTTAATGAAAAAATCTCAAACTTAAGAGCTGTTGTTCAAACTCTTATTCAATCTGGAATCCGGTTTGCTCACCCAAGTTCTATTTCCTATATATATATAAAGTGTTGGCAGTCCCTACCTTAACTTATGGTATGGAGCTATGTGAAAATAATTCTGTTTTGATAAAAAAGCTTGAAGGAGTACGCTAAAATTGCTTTTAAATGTTTCGAAACACAGTAAGAACTATAAAAATTCGCTATTCAAAATGCAGGAAATTTCAAAAAGTATTTAACAAACGAAATTAAACTTGTTCCTTTGTCTTCTTAACAATAAAACAACTGCAGACATTTCACAGCTGAAACACACTTTATTTCAACATTCGTTTGTAGGCGATATCCAGGACCAATGCCATTTTCAGATGTTAAATTTTCAAAATTTAATTCAAAATAAAAAGAGGGTAAAAATAGCACTATCTAAAAGTGAAATTTCCTCCGAAGTTGAACAAACTTTGAAGCATGCAATAGATTGCTGGAATGCAAAAGAACAAAGAGGAATTTTTAAACATATTCTGGAAGAAAAAATTCTTAAGTGAAAATCACGAGAAATAACTTTCTTATTTTTCTTTTAGCTTTGTAAATTACATTAGGTGTTAAATAAATCAAATAATAATAATAATTAAATTCACTCTATAGGAACGAATTTTGATCCGTGCAACAGCTGAGTTTTGTTTGAGGCTTTTGCAGTCCGTAACCAGAAAAAAGAACATCGGAGACTTTTTGGGTGGGCCGCTTTAGAAATTGCACAAATATATATATATATATATATATATATATATATATATATATATATATATATATATATATATATATATATATATATATATATATATATATATATAAATTAGTAGAAAATCACCAAATTAAATTTTTTTTCATTTAACACTGTGTTTCATCAATAAAGACTCATCAGAAATGATTAGTCTTTATCGATGTTAAATGAAAAAAAAAATTGTTAGGTTGATTTTCTACTCATTTATAATTGCTCTGTTCTTTTAAGAACATTGAGCACTCTATTTTTTAAAATACATTTTAAAGTTGTTTAAATATATATATAGATATATACATATATATATATATATATATATATATATATATATATATATATATATATATATATATATATATATATATATATATATATATATATATATATATATATATATGTATGTATATATATGTATATATATAAAGAGCTAAATAAACTTCTTCATATAACCCTATCTAATACTAATGCTAAATTAAAAATAGTTTAACAGCTTTCTAAAAAAATTTTATTCGTTTTTATTTTGAAAAAAATACTGATTTTGGAGTAAAATGTCAAATTTTAGTTTTTGGACTCATTTTTTTTGAATTTTTATCCTCTTTCATTTGATATAACGATCTGTACTATTGTATTATTTGATAATATAAAATATTTAAAAATTGCATTTTTCATGGGTTTGAGACTTATCAACGCCTCAGCAACAAAACAAAAACCCTTATTTAACCCCTAAAGTCTAAGTTAAAATGGCTTCTTTTAAAAAAAAGCTTTTAAAACAAATATTACCAAACTCAATTTCACTTTAGGTTAAAAACCTGATGATACCAGTTTATTAAGGCTTTCATTTTTATATTTACCTTTTATTACAATACGTTTATGTTCCGAAATGAATTTTTTTTTTTTAAAGATATTTTTCTTTTTTGCAAACTTTACACTTTTTTTTCAAACTTTTTAATTTCACTCTTTTGTATAATTTGCTTCTGTGGATTTACTTTTTACAAACTCTAGAGAACACTAGATTATTCAACTATCAATCAATAAGTTTTCTTTTTTATTATTAGCTCTTTGAGTTTTTAACTAACAAATAGCTAACATTTTAACTCAAATCTAATATCTTACTCTCCAACAATCAATATGGATTTCAATTGTCTGGTTCTATAGCTGACTTGCTAACATATCAAAGCTTTTGATAAAATGTGACATGCTGATCGTTTTTGAGATTATTAAATCATTTCGTTCTGATCGCAGTATTATTTATCTTTGAAAGCCAACACTCCTCTTCATTTCCAATAACTTCAGGGAGATATTATATCCTGTACTTTTTTAATCTAAATTAATGATTTTCCTGAAAATCTTTCATCTAAGTGACTCTTTTTGTCAAGGACTCAACTTTTTTTTTGCTCACCAAAGCTTAAGGACTCTTTTCCAACATCTTCTTTTGTTACCTCATACAATCTTCAACTTTTAAAGTCTTCTGTCAACCATTTTTTTGCTATTTAATCCTATTCTTTATTTTCTAGTAACTACTAACTTAAACCTGTTTGTTTGCAGCCTTATTAGGAGCGAATTAGAGAGTGTAAAAAATACATAGCAGCTTGGAAAAAAGTTATGACATTAACAAAAACACCATCATAAATAAATAATACTATAAAATAATGAAAATAATTTTACTATTTACACACATTAGAAAAAAGAATAAAAAAACAACCACAAATAAATAATTTATAAAAACTTTCGTATTTTTTATCAAATAAAAGAATTTTTGATCCAACTTTACCATAAAATAACGCTGCATTATTTGCTATAGAAACATGAAAATGTTTTTGAAATTAACTTAGCTCTTAGTTTATGATTCTATAGTTAAACATCGGATTTTGAGGTTCAACTATCAAAATCTTTTCTAACAGTTGAAATTTTTGTGAAACTTACCGACAAGTTAAGATAGCTGAGATCCCTAAAAAAGAGAAGAACATTTAAAAGTTGCATCTATGTTATGGAAAAAAATATATATATATATGTATATATATATATATATATATATATATATATATATATATATATATATATATATATATATATATATATATATATATATATATATACTATATATATATATATATATATATATATATATATATATATATATTTATATATATATATATATATATATATATATATATATATGTATATACATTTGATAAATTCTAAATTGTGCATATATATATATACATACATACATACATACATATAAAAGTAAAATCTTAATTTAGTTACCTTCTAATTTGATGTGGTTTGTGGTCAGGAAAATAAATTTAAAACTGCAAGCATAACATAAATAATATTTTAGTGAATGCTCAAAAATTTCAAAGTTTAAAATTTTTTTTTTTTAATAAAACAGTAAATTTTCTCATCAAATAAGTTTGATTGAATATAAATTTTTATAAAATGTTAATATGTTTACATATATATATATATATATATACACATATAAAGTAAACCTCAATCATAACCTAATGTTTTGTTTTGGTTAGCTACAGTTTTTCATGTTTACGTTAAAAATGAGTTTCATATTAAACTTAATTTTATTTTATTCTTCTTTTCTCAACCATTTAAACCATTAATCTCAATTATTCAATCTTTTAATCATTAATCTCAACCATTCAAAAGAGAAGAAAGATGCATTGAACAAGAGCCCTTAACAATTCTACAGATGAAATAAAAGTAAAAACTCATCATTAAGTCAAAGCCCCAAAAAAAATTGCAAAATATATATCAAAAACCTGGTAAAAAAAAATTTCTACATTAGAAGGCATGTTAGAAAGCAAATTATTTAAAAATTAAAAATAAAATAAAAAATGTTTAAGTTTTAAAAACATTAACGCAGAAGAAACTTGTTTTTGTGCCTACTTCAAAACGTATAGAATGTGATAAAAATGTGATAAAAGAAAATAGACCAAAAGAAAAATTAATTTTTTCTCTTACATAAGACAACAAAAATTAAGCAAAGCTTAAGAAGAAATAATACGTGTAGATATCTAACCTTACTTTTTAGTTTCAGACTAAGTATTTAACAGACTAATTAAGCATCTTATACTTAGATACACCAACCATTCTAGAATACATAAATTAAATAGCTGTCCTTCTAATTTTTAAAAAATTGGAAATACAAAATATGAACTATGTAGCAAAACAGATAAAACTGATGAACTGGCAGATGAATCACAGCATCTTTTCATTCATAAGCAGTACAAGAAATTAATTCAACTTAACATAACAGGCTTTTAAACGTTCTAAATATGTTGAAGAACTTTAAGAATTTTTTATTATAATTGACAAGTAACCAACTTTCAAAGTGTACCATTGTACTCTCTGACAACGTTGCAAATATGAAACTAAATGATAGCTTGTTTGGAAAATAACAATCTAAATTGTTCTATCTATTGATTCTACAGCTTTGTGTAACTGAACTTAACAGCAAAGCTTATAAATAACTTATAGCTAAGACTAGAAAACAGTATTTGATTTTCACATTTCTTCAACTTTTCTAAACAGGATTTATAAAACTCATCAACAGCTAACTTTTTCTTTATGCTTAGTTATACAGGATTTAGTAAAAGCTAGAGAAACAAAAAACCTCCTTTGCACTATTTTTATTAGAAATCAAAACATTTTGATTAAAATTTAAACAAAAAACAATAATATTGTCTCAAGTTCATTATTATAATTTTTCATGGAAGCATTGCATGCAATGCAGGTGGAATAAAAACTTTAATAGAACAGTTAAATGAAAATTTCATCACAAAGTTTTTTGGTTTGAAAAATAATAAAAAATCTAAATATTTCTACCAAATTTAATTTGGTGTTTAAACTTTAAATGATTAAATGCAATTTTTCACTTTATATTTAATTTGACTAAAGTCAAAGAAACAAAGAAATTGCAAAATATTATTTACAAAAAAGTTTAACAAAAGAATCTTTATTGTTTTTGTTTCAGCCTAATTTCTAATAAATAGATAAGGGAAAGAATTTATTTTAAATTATAAGAAACTTTAATATAAACAAATTACATGCAACATACATTAATAATAAATATGATGACTTTCAATAACTTCTTATTAGTATTTATCAAAAGATATTTGTGTGAAATATTTTTTACAGAAATATCTTTTAATATTAAAGTTATGCATCCGCAATTTGTTCATAAAAAGTAGTGGATATTTTTATTACAAAGGAAGGTAGCAGTAAAAGTATTTATTTCTACTTTCATTCTTTGTATTAACATGGAAACATGCATCAACCCTTATTTAGGGGTGTCCATTATTGATGTCAACAAAATAAAGGGAAGGAGGTGTCTGATATTTTTGTTGTTAATGGACAGACCTATAGTCCACTAACGATAACAATTCACGCGTGACAATTAACTTCTCCGTGATAAGGGGTTGCCCACAAATTACGACACGCAATATTCCACCGATTTAGACCCCTTACTCCCACCACCTCTTCGTCACAACATCGTAATTCAGTAACAAAGTAACAAGTTCCATATTAAGTCGTCATATGACCGCTAACTCCTACTCCCTCCCCCTCCTCCTCCTTCTGAAGCGTGACGTAATTTATGGACGTTTGTTTTTATGTTAACGAGGAACATAAACTATTAATTAGAAGCAAATACAAAAATATGATATCAAAGTTCGCGCGAAAAAAGCGCGCCGTTTAAAGATGGCGGTCGTAATTTAGTAAACAAAAAATATAAACCAATATAAATCTCATGTTATTGTATCAAGAAAACAGAGCATTACGATGGCAGCAGTAAAAGATTTGACTGAAAAAGTAAAGATTCTAGAAAATAAGCAAGATGAAAAAGACGAAATCATTAAAAACCTAATATATAGAATTGAACATTTAGAACTTTTAGAAAGACAGAACAAAAATGTACAAACTTTAGATAATGTTGTTGTTGAAAGTGAAAAAGCATGGAACATTGTAGCTGGAAAGAACATTAAGAAGACTAAATAGAAAATTAACATCATCAATACTACTGCAAGTGAAACAGCAGAACGAATAAAAAAAGAAAATAACATACTAATTTACGGAATAACCCAGCGCCAATAATTCTTGAATTAAAAAGTAAAGCCTTTAGAAATTTAATGTTGAAAAATGCATACAACAACAAGGACAAAATTAATTGTATTTATTTTAACGTTGATATGACTAAAGCAGAAAGGTACCTTATGTATCAACTAAGAAATCAAACTAAAGAACTAAATACTTCAATTACTAATGCATCGTCGATATATTATGGTATCAGAGATTACAAAATAGTGAAATTAAAACATACACAAAATTAGCAATCAATTAGTTTAAATATTAGTTCACTCAAACCAATTTTGTCTAATAATAAATTCAATAAACAAAACATTGCAACTAACACACTGACTAAATATGTTAAAAAATCTCAGACTTGTGATGTAATTAATTCCGAAAAGCATAGTATAGATATAAATAAAAATTGTCTAAGTTGTAGATACGCAAATGCTACATCATTAAACAATACATTTGACTTGTTTCTATTAGATATTGCATTCTTTAAACCTGATATCTATATGATCATAGAAACTTGGTTTAGTGAAAACTCAGTTACACATGTAAATGGTTATCAAATAATCCATAATAATAGATCAAATAGTCATTCAGTTTAAACACATAGAGGTGGTGTTGCTATCTATGTAAAAGAAAGTTTTTTAGTTTACTCACCCAATGATAGTTTCACTAAAAACAACAACATTGAACATACTTGGTGTATTTTAAGTATAAAAGATGAAAAAATTTTAATGGGTTGTATATATCGGCCACCTGATGCATCTGAAGAAATAAATAACTATATCTGTAAAAAATAGAAGCAGCTAAAAATAAAGTTGATCATAATAGGTACTCTGGTTTACTTATATCAGGAGATTTTAATTATCCAAATATAATATGGAAAAAAATAATGTTCAAAACATGAAAAAATATGATAAATACTCCACCAAATTTGTTGAATATATAAATGACAACTACTTACATCAAGCAGTTATATCATCTACATATAATGCAGATTTAATTAATGGTAATATCTTAAATTTTATTTTAACACATAACATAGAAACACCTGAATGTATAAATAAAATCCATCATAACCCAACTTTAGGCAACACTAGAAATGGACACCAAATACTTAGCTGGAAATATTTTGTAAAAAACACTACTAAAAATGAAATGACAAATTTTGGGAAATCTGGATTTGACTATAAAATTACACAGTCATAAATAAAGCTATTAATAAAAATGATCGGGAAAGTCTTTTTGGAAAAAATAGTTTTAATGAGGGCTATGAAATATTCCTAAATATCTATAATGAGTCATGCAACAAATACTTTCCTAAAAAATATATATACTTCAATAACAAATTACAGCCCAAACCTTGGATTGATAGAGAAGCAAAAAAGCAATAAGAAACAAAACATTGTTAGAATTAAACTAAGTGAACTAAATGTCAATAAAGCATTAGGAGCAGATGGTGTAAGTTTATATGTGTTAAAAAAATGTCAAAATAGTTTTTGCAAACCTCTAAAGTTACTATTCAAAAGATCCTTAAAAGAAGAACAAATTCCACTCATATGGATAATGGCAAATGTAACACCACTATACAAGAATGGAGATAAAAATGATCTTGCAAATTATAGACCAATTTCATTAATGTCAATACCATGCAAAATTTTAGAATCAATCTTAGGTGACAAAATAATGGATTACATGTTAACTAACAATTTATTAAATAGTAACCAACATGGTTTTCGAAAGAACAAAAGCTGTACTACTAATCTACTGAAACACAAGATATTTTATTTGATGCTATTGAGAATGGTTGGTGTGTTGATATGTTGTATATAGATTTCTCAAAAGCTTTTGATAAAGTACCTCATATGCGATTGATGTTAAAGTTAAAATCATATGGTATTTTTGGAGTAATTCTAAATTGGATAAAAGCCTATTTACATAATAGAAAGCAACAAGTAATTTTAGGGGATTGTGTATCAAAATGGCTAACAGTTGAGAATGGAGTTCCACAAGGTTCTGTCCTTGGGCCTCTTCTATTTCTTATTTTTATAAATGTTCTGCCAGATACATTAAAAAATAATATTAAATTATATGCAGATGATAGCAAAATTATAAATATTTTTAAATCAGATGAAGATATTCACATAAACAAATTACAACTAGATATTGATAATATTATGAAATGGTTGTCATTATGGTTAATGAAATTTAACTATGAAAAGTGTAAAATTATGCACATTGGCTTTAAAAATGTATAACTTATTCAATGTTCGACGCTGAAACTCAACAGAATAATATCTTAGCAACATCAAAAGTAGAACGAGATTTAGGAGCAATGATGCAATCTAATTTAAAATGGACTTGTCATATTGATAAAGCTGTCGGATAATCAAATCAAATGCTTGCTCTTATTAAACAAACTTTTAAATATTTTGACTCGAATATGGCAAAAAAATTATATACGACTTTTGTAAGACCCCATCTTGAGTTTGCAATCCAAGTATGGTGTTCTTATCTGAAGCAAGACATCTTAAAGTTAGAAAAAGTACAGAGAAGGGCAACAAAACTTGTACCAGCTTTTAAAAAAATGCCATATGAAAAATGACAACAGTTAATGAAATTAACAATTCTAGAAGAGCGTCGTTTAAGAGGAGATCTTATTTTTCAATATAAAATACATAATGGTTATAAGGAAATAAATTGGATAAACGACTTAATATCTAAAGTTCAATTAAAACCTTACAATATATATATTGTTATAATATATATATTGTTATAATATATATATTGTTAATTATATATATATATATATATATATATATATATATATATATATATATATATATATATATATATATATATATATATATATATATATATATATATATATATATATATATATAGATATATATATATATATATATATATAGATATATATATATATATATATATATATATATATATATATATATATATATATATATATATATATATCTATATATATATATATATATATATATATATATATATATATATATATATATATATATATATATATATTGTCAATAATATATATATATATATATTGTTATTATTGTTATTAAAGTTCAATTTTGTTGCAAAATCATTGACTATTCAAAATTTAAAAAAAAAAAAAACGATTTAAGTAGTAGTTTAATATTTAAAACAAAAGTTAAATATTATAAATTTTACTTCCAGAAGTAAAAATAATTTCGAAAATAAAATTTTTAATATGTAATTATAATTTGTAAGATAACCAATAGATACATTATTAAAAAAAAGCCAATTAGAGTGGTAAAACTAACAAAAAAAATTAAGATTTCATTTTACTTTAGTTTATTACTGTATCCGACATTTTTAATAAAAACCATGCATAATTTACATGGTCATTGCTTGGGAATCCAGTTTTTTATTTTAGGTTTAAATTCCTTCAAAGATGAAAATGTTCTTCAACCATTCGGGATTAGTTTCCAAATTTTAGGTCCTAGGTACTATATAGATTCCAAACCATATTTTGTTGTACGAATATTTGTGCAGTTTAACTTTTTATATCTCAAATCTGATTCGAGAAACTTAAAAACTTGATTCATAGATATTGACGCAATTTGTAATTTTACTTTGAAAATCTTAGTGAATAAACAAAGCAGGTTTTTTGGTTTATAGTTAAAGTTTAAGTAGTGCTGTTTAGTAAGAGAATTTCAAATGGAGATTTGTAATAGTTCTCTCTCTAAAGAGAAGTTTTACGTTTTACAAGTTTACGTTGTTTGAAAGACATACTTGCATAAAGTGTTCACATGCTCTTTGAATGAAAGTATGTTGTTGAGTTTTGTTCTATTTTCTTAATTAGAATAAAATGATTTACGTGGTGTCAAAAGCTTTGGACAGATCAATGCAAACTCCTTATGTAAAACAGTCTTTTTTTGATAAATGGTTAACTAACTCTACTATTGCGTGGTCAGTTGAATGTTTTTTTTTGAAACCAAATTGCTGACTGTATAACATATCATTTTCAATTAAATAGTTAAACAGTCTATTGTACATTATAAGTTCAAGCTATTTAGGAAAAGACAATAAGACAGAAATAATTCTTTAATTTGAGAAGATTGACTCATCTCCAACCTTAAAAATTGGAGTGACTCGTGTAATTTCCAAATTATCCGAAACCATACCTGATTTAAAAGATAGATTGAAAAATATGAAATGAGAATGGTTTAATTATATCATATACTAATTTTATTATGTTAAAACTAACTTTATTCGATCTGCACTTTTGTTAATCTTTAGACTTCATAAGTCAGATGGCAACTCAATTATATCTAGCTTTGATTCTTTCATTTTTTATTAGAAGTTGTTAGATAGGAATCAAATTTTAGTCGGGGAATATTTCGTGCAAAATTAGAGCTAACATTAACAAGTAAGCTATTCAATTTTTCAGTTATTAGCACTTTATCACAAATTAAATTACCATTAGTTAAAAGTTCTTTTTGCAAAATCTTTTTTTTATATTTATTTTGACCGATCATTTCTTTAACAGTTAAAGAAATCGGTAAAAATAAATATAAAAATAAGATTTTGCAAAAATAAAACTTTTCCAACAAAACTTTTCCATAAATAAAACTTTTCCAAAAATAAGATTTTTCAAAAATAAAACTTTTCCAATGAAATTAAATAGAAAAACTATAAAAATATTTTTTAAAAAAATATTTTTATAGTTAAATATTTAAAAAAAAAAACTTTTTCTATTTAATTTCATTGGAAAAGTTTTATTTTTAAAAATTTTTTGTTATTCATAAAGATAAAAGTGATTTTAAATTTATACAAAATTTTTTAGAGGATATGCTCTGATGTATTGTTTACAAAATGCGATAGAAAAAGTTCATAAGCATTGTTAGCAACGTGAGATTGAAGAACCAGCTACCAATCATCGCAGTTGATTAGAGGATTGCGTAATTGTTGTGTGGAGTTTCCATTGATCTGTCGTTTAAATATCATATGTTTTGAGGCAGTATTGTTAGGTGTTGGGCTGTTTGTAATAAGAAATGTTGGAAAATGGTCAGTCAGATCAGTTTTTATTATACCTGTATTAAAGCAGTTGTTAAAAAAATATTAGTATTTATGTTATCAAGTAGAATAGAAGAGCATTTGTGAACCTTGTTGGTTTGGTCATTGTTGCATAGAGATTATTTTCTAAAAGTGTATTTACAAAACACTATTATTTGACGCATTGTCAAAAGATTAATATTCAGGTCATCGATAAAGTAAGTCGACATCGACAGTGCTATTTAAGTTGTAATTATTGCCGACATATAGCGAGGTTTGAAGTGTTTAGTTCTATCTTCACTTTTTGAAAAATTTGAGTTACTGGTTGTTGTATATACTTTAAAACAATGTTTTATTTATATATATTGAAACCAAAGTTATTATCAAAAAAGTTTCGAAGAAAACATACATAATAAAAATCATTTCATATGCCATCTCCTTAAGTTTTTGTTTTTTAAATTTTTATATCTCGAAACTCAAAAGTGTGGAGAAAGAACAAAATAGTTCTAACCTCGCGAAATCTTGAAATGAATTAATGCAGACATGACTATTTAATAATGCAAATAGCTCGTTGATTTGATGACAAAGAATACCTTGGTATTGATCCCATTTTTTTATTTTAGGCTAATCACTTCCAAGAGAGTTAAAATGCACTCTCTTTTATTTTTTGTTTACGTCAGTATGTTTTTTTAAATAAATTACATCTGCTTCTTATTACATCAATTCTCTTTTTATATAAATTATATCAGGAATATACTTTCTGCAAAAATCTCGGGGAAAAAAAGGTCTCCTCACTAGATTTCAAAGATTTATATTATCCATCAGCTTTATCTTGGGTAAATGCTGTTGCAAAATTGTGAGAAACTTTAGCACGCTTAGCAAGAGTAACAAGAGTTTTTAAATGATTTTATTACGTTGGGTACTCGAATTATGGAAATTTTGAAGTTTATTTAATTAGTAAGTGTTCCAAGAATTTTTTTTGGTCTTATCCCTGAGCACGCGGAGTGATGTGAGTCAATTTGTTAGCTTTTTGGTCAGTGCTTTAGTCGAGATCCAGTAGTTTAAAGCACATGTTTCACCTGTATCTTTGACGTTACAGGATTTTTTTGTTTGTTTGTTTTTTTGTAGTTATTAAGGTGCTCCCGGAAGTCCGAACGGTATTTTTATTTTCAGACCGCCCCTGAAGAGCATTTAAAAAGAGAGCTCACGCCTCCTTCCTTACCAGATTTGTTTATTGGGGTAGAGTTTTCCCCTAACCTCGGACCTCTAGGTTTAGAGGCAAAACTCTATCAACTTCGCCACGGCTGCTCTATAGTTGTTTAATGCAACCCACTGTAGTGCAACATTCTGGTGTACATCTCACGTGAAGCGCTTAACACATCACATTGTTAACGCAGAGCCATTTTGCGTTGTTAAAAGAGAGTTGCAAAGCTTTGCTCATACCAGGCTTTGCAGTCACAAAAATCTTGCATGACAGGTGTTTGTTGACCTAGATTGTCTACAAAGTAGTAAACTGTTTTCTGGAAATTTCTATTCATAAGTTCAGCCAACTTGATGGGAAAAATAAATATGAGCCTCTTCGAAATGTCACTCCCATGAGTCACACCCTCAAGGTTATGAGTTTTTAGAAAGTTTTTTTATCTTTAGTTTTAACAGCCCCCGACTAGTTCACAAAGAGCGATAGCTCGGAAGTAATTTTTCACAAGTTGACCTAAAATAGCATTTCACAGACAAACGATGATAGCAGCTTTTATTTATATGATGTCTAAAATTCATTTTTTTTACCTGGTAGGTCTTACCTGCCCCACAGACAATAACCACAATACCAATTGGTCCTCGTTTTACGCGGTCTATATTAAAATCGGATATTATTGTTTCGAGCATATTGCTCTGAACATTAATGCAGGGGTTAGTATCATGGCGTTTACATTGCTTTAATCAATTCTTTTAGTAGCCTCTGCGTTAGAAAGTGTTATTCTTTTGCATACTGCATACTTACATACTCGCATACTTTACTATAAAGTCCATAAATGGTTTCAGAACACTCTTCATTGAGATAAAGTTTTGGAGCACAGCTAAACCATTTGATGTTATTTATTATTTTGCTAGAAGTTTCCACGATAAGCATGTCGAACTTGGTAATGAGACTGCAAGCATGAATAATCTGCTGACATTAGACAAGATTGTATTCCTTTGAAATAAATATAAATTTTGCTTTATGTTGAGATACTGTTAATGAATTAGATAAAATGCATATGATTCTACTTTTTTTAAACACTTTTAACTTCTTTATTTCAAGGAAATAAAGCATATACCAACGTCTTATATGCATGTCACTAGGAAGCTCAGGTATGCGTATAAGACGTCAAGCTCAACGGACGAATAAGAAGTTTAGATCAACGCTTTTGCAACTATTTTATTCAGAAGCCCCACTCTTGGTTCTTTACTGAAAATGCGGATAGCCTAAGAAAAGCTTATTAAACAAATACTGATAACGTTAACAGACTGGTAAGAAGGTCAACCTCTATTAAGGTGCTCATCAAAGACCAACTGGCTGCTAGCTGTGAAGGCTTCAAAGACAAGTTGGTCAATTCTTTTTTTGAAGTTGACAACAGGGCCAACCCTGATTACTTGTTTTTCTTATTTTTCAAAGCAGACTGTGTAAGAAGCACTTTTACCTTTGTTGAGTTGAATATTTTCTGACTCGCGTTTGAAGACCTATTCTATTACTAACAGTTCTGTACAGAGTCATTGTTTAAAGCGCTGCTTGCATCTAATTCAATACCAAAAAGGTCTTCAAGCGTCAAAAAATTAAGGAGAAATGGGTTTTCTATGGGTTTCTATGAGTTTGAACGGGTTGAATGGGTTTGAATGAGTTGAATGAGTTTCAATGGTTTTAAGCGGAAAACTGAGTGATTCGAAAGTTATACGTAGACGACAGTTATACTTAGTTGTTTGTACGGATGTCACTTTGTGCTTTGTAGGCGTGAATAGAGTTGGCTGCATTATGTCTTATAGTGTTAGTTTACATTAGCAGCATTACAAAGTGCCAAAGCAAATGGTAGGTATAATAGGACAAATCAGTTCCCTGTGATTGACTTCAGAAGAAATCCAAATAACTACTTTCACGGCAGTGGATGCGGGTAAAGCAAAACGGTAATGCGTTCCAAGTAAACTTTACAAAGACTCCCGACACTGGTTCACCAAATTTGCAAACGTTCTTAGTCTATGATGCTCTGGATAAAGTTTGAGGAAGGAGGTAGAATTAAGTAGATTGTTATTTAGACGCAAATTAAAAGCAAAAACAAAATTTGTGACTTTCTTTAGCAAGGTTTTGGATTTAAACATAATAGTTTGAATAATTAAATAAAAATAATATGTATAATATAAGGTGCATACATATATATCAATTCAGTTAGTAAATATGGAAAAAGAGTTAGTAGAGACACGTATTCCTCCCCATCCCATACAATTATTATTACTTTTTCCTCTATAAGTTATTAAGGTTCTCCAAGAAGATCTATCGGTCTATAGGTCTAAGAAGACCTATCGGACAACTATAAAGGTGCTCCAAGAAGACCTATTAGTTTTATCCCAGAAAAATTTAATTGAAAATTTAACTCCTCATTCCTTACTAATGTTGCATATTGGACAACAAACCTCTTAGTTCTCAGCCAGAACTCTAACCACTGCGGTACGGCCGTTCATATTATTATTTCTCTGTCCTCCATTTCGATACTATTACACCTGGTTACATGCTTTATGTGGTAGACTCTTTTAGGCTAGTAACAAAATAACCACCCATTATAGAAAAGATTGTCGCAATGTGTAACGACAGTCGCTTTACGATTTAAGTTCTGACAAAGAATTTCTCATCAATTCAACAGAATTGATGAGAAATTCTTTGTCAGAATCTTAAATCGTAAAGCGACGACAGTCGCTTTACGATTTAAGATTCTGACAAAAAGAGATCAACAGAAATAGCCCATGTAGCACCCAGCTCAGACATGAGTTTTAACTTTGCATAGTAATCAAAATAAAAGTAATAAATCTAAATATAGAATACAATTTCATATAAAATTTGAAAATTTATAAACTTTTCATAAATCTTTGAATGTTTACACATGAAGATCAAATTCATGTTTACACATGAAGATCAAAAAGTAGTTTATATTTTTAGTACTCAAAAATAATTGCAAAAAAATATTCATATTTTGACAGTTTTTGATATTTATTATGAGAACAGTCACTATTAAATCAATTCATTTTTTTTATAGATCATTAACATATTTAGAATTACAATTTAATTGGTTAGTTAAGTTTTAAAAAAACTTACTGTAAAACAAACTACTGTTAATGTTACCCAATAAATGGGGTAACATTGACAGTAGTATGTTTTTTTATGTAATTGTTAAATCCATACATATTATGAGGAGTAACATCATTGGAATTTTGACAAACAAGACAGAGAAAGCATTTTTAATATATATTAGCATCAATCCACAATTTGGTTTCAAAAGTTAGCAGTAGACTTACATAAGGTAAGGTTGGCTTATATAGGATAAAGTGGTGCAGTATTAAAACATCACTAAAAAAATTTTTTTTTTTCATGTTGTGACAAAAGCTTTATAATGTTAAGTATTTTTTTTACGTGTTTACCAATGATAATGCTGCCATAAACTGATAAAAGAATTAAATAGTCATGTAATATTTTTGATACATAATTGATTTTGTTGTAAGCGTTCAACTGTCAAATCTGACGAAATCTTGCAGCGTTGAAATTTTTTGCTTGATATTTTTGTGACAGACTTTTTGGTATTTGTTTTAATTTCTCAAAAAACGAGATAATTTTTTACATTTTCAGTTTCTGAAGTTTTGTTTTTACCAGTATTGTGTAACATTGTTAGGTGCGGCTTTTAAATCTGTTGATATTTATTGTCTTGCAACATTTTTTTTGAAGATTAAGTTTTTTAATTTAAGGATTGCTTTGTTTAATTTCGTTTCTTGTAATCGTGAAAGATTCATCAGATGTAAGTATTCCGCCAAGCATTCATCATTCTAATCCTTTTGTTTGATTTTTTCATTTCACAGTGGGCTGGATATTAGAAATATGGTGGGTAAATTTATTTTGATATTTTTTTTTTTTCACTAAAACCCTTTAAATGTCCAAACAATCACTTTGTGTTAAGATATATTTACTTTTGTTATAAATTTCAGTTATGCAGTTGCTAATACTACAAGTTATTTAACTAAACTTTTAAAACTTTAAAAACTTGGATTTATATTTTTTTAATTTCAAGTCCTTAAAATTTTAAATATCGTGGAACTGATTAATTAACTCTTCTATGTATATACTAGTGTCAAAAATATCACGGTAAACAAAAGTAATAACGCAAATCGACGTCATTATCCCTCATCTGGTGGAATAAAATTTAAAAACAAAAATATTAGAATAAACTTTAAAAAAAAAAGTGCACTTACTTAAGAAAAATATGAAAAGTTGTATCTAGATTTGACATATTATTATCAAATTATCGTATTTTACCTCAACGTTTTAAAAATGTATGTTGATTACTAATCATTTCTATATATAATGATATGTACTTTTATTTTTCATCTATTGGCCGCACATTCTGATTGAATAATATTACAACGTTTTTGTTATTATAAAGTCCCCTGAGTTCAAATAGTGCTATACAAATAAAAAAAAATGCACTCATGTTATGAAAGATAAATCATTGTTTTTATTTTGACTTACCTGTTTTTAAACACTATGTTCTGTAGCACCATCAAATCCAGCCTTGCATCTAAACGTCAATTTAGTTTGTTCCTTAAGCATTATGATTTGAACAGGTATTTGTTTATCACACAGCCATTTAAGAGTTTTAGAAGATATTTTAGCAGTATGTTTATTGAATAGTCATTAAATGAATATTCTTTGGATATATGTGACAGTTTTATTCTTCAGCACCATTTCTTAAAAGCTGGTACATTGATTTTGATATACTACTATCAATAATTAATCCTTTAGCTTAATCTGGTAAATATTTCTTACCAGAATTAATGTGGGTTTTATTTCAAATTTCAGCAATTTTTTTGACAGTATTGTACTTTAACATAGTAATTAATTTTAGTTTTGCTGTATGATGTAATTTGGGACTAAATAAACTATAAACTAAAATAAACTAAATAACATCGTTAAACTTTTTTTTAGTTGTTCTGTGACAAGCTTTTTAAAAAAGTCACGTGGTTTCCAAATTTTATTAACTGATTATGTAGCATTTAATGAGATAAATTTAAAATCTTGATTTCATTTTTATTGCGTCTCTTAAAACTATGTTTGCAGCTATCCACTATTTACAATGCATTTTTATAAAGATTGTGCTCTCAGAATCTTTTAGTTTAATATCTTAAGAAACTAGAAGAGTTAATATCGATGAAAAGAATGGTTTACCATTAGGAACTAGTTTATTTTGTCGTACAAGTCCGAGAATTTCACCAATTTTCATATTATTACTAATCAAAAAAACAAAAAAGTTATATGGTAAATAGTACAACTTGTATTGAAAAAAATAACTAACAAATTAACATGTAAATATGATTTGAAAAAGAAAAGCAAGATCACTGTAATACATTAATATTTATTTTCTTTTGACGAAAGAAATATAAGGAGCGAATTGATATGACAGATAGTTTTGAAAGAAATGGACTTAAATGAATGTCATTAAGCCTAATAAAAACTTTATAATAGGCTTTAAAATGAGTGAGCTTGAAGTATGTCCTGATGAACTTCGATTTGCTTTTTATTTGTCCAAGATAAAAAAAAGTATAAGTCCAAAAGTCGTTAAAGAAGTTTTCGAAATTATTGAACGACACATACTTTTTATGCGAAAATCTTTCATTTAAAAGTGGAGCGTTTCCTGAACATTTGAAACAAGCAAAAGTTATTCAATATTTAAAGATAGTGATAGTTCAACATCATCTTATTATAGACCTATTTTAATAATGCATTCTAATGATAAGTGCATAAACTTTACATATATCTTATAAAGAAATATAATATAATTAGAATCAGTACGCATTTAGAAAAGGTAGCTCGACAGAACATGCCGTAATTAAATGAGTTTTAAATGATTTTAAAGAAAAACATTTACTCTCTGAGTTTTTATTGACCTCTCAAAGGCTTTTGATACTGCTGACAATAATAAAAAAGACCTATTTTTTATTAATTTGTAATTATTCATAATAGCAAGCTAAATTAAAGTTTAAATAAAGGGGCTTAATATTTAGCTTGTGTTTTCAGTATTTAACTCTTTTGCTACTACTCGTTGTCGACAGCTATTTGTTCTTTATTAACTTGAAATAAAAGCCGTTGTTTCTGTGTTTTTTTTAATTGTTACTAATACAACGCCTTTACATACTTCACTGCGTTGTAAGTATATCCGAATTACAACAAGAAAAATATTTTCAGATTCAGAGGCTTATTTGATAACTTTCCACTTATCGTAGAGAACTGAATTTTTTTTTCATAATATGATTTGTCTAACATTTTGTATAAATGCGACCCATCACTTGTATCACGAAAAATAATTATTTCTTTTCCCTCCTTTTGTCTAGATTTAATTAACTTATATATTAAAGTGTTTTATTTGCTCCTTGGTGTCGGCGGCCCTGATGTATTAAAATGTTTCATTAAATATACTTAAATTTTAAGTATAGAATAAAATTATAGCCAAAATTGCAAGTAAATTTATAACTGCAAAGTTAAATAACAATTCTATAATTACTAACAGATAATGAATATATAAAAAAGTATTATGTTTAATTTAGGTTGATTAAAGCGTAATATACCATTCTTATGCTTTTTTAGACAAAATAAACCTTAGTTAAAGATTTATTTTGTCTAAAACTGATATTATAAAGGTCTTGATTGCTCGTTCTGTACACTGATTTGCTCTGGGAATTTTCAGTTTCTGATTCCAAAACTTTTTTTCTTAGTTTAACGCTTTTTCGTGACCATGCTAGTTTCTACATAGTAGAAACTACCTTGATATTCTTAGTGACTAATACGTTTATCAACAAATTGCAGGGACCAAATTTTTTCTAAATGTAGTGTTTTCTTTAACTCTTCTTTCAGTTTAACAGCTTCTTCAATAGTTAATCTGAATATACCAGACTGTGAAGATACATTAATGTTAATACCATCCTGAGATAACAGTCGACAAATGGTTGCTGCTTTGCTGATGTTAATAAGTTGTAGCTTTATTTTGCTTTAGTTCTTTGATACTTGTACTTAGACTGTTCTTGTGAATCTTAAGATTCTTGATATTCTGTATCAGAACCGGATTTGAAAGTAGACGTTATTGCTATTGCTGTTAATATTGATAAAAGAGGCATCGTAGACATTTTTCTTTTTTTAGATAGATGAGTAGTTATTGAACTAGCAGTCTTTCAAGGTCTTTTCCTTTGCTTTTAATCTGAAGATAATACAAAAATTTATTGTACCCCTTTAGCGTTTGATCTAGTTTTGCCAGTACGACTTGAATAAATAAATGTGGAAAATTTAATTTCTTTTGCCATAAACTTACATTACGCGTTCTTATCTTTCTGTGATGGATTCTCGCAGGTGCAGATAGAGACCAACAACTTGAATTTTGAGTGGTATCATGCTGTTGTTTTTAGCGTTGTTCTTTTCTACAGTTTTTCTTTTCCTATGTGACTCATAAAATCGCAGAAGTTTGTCTAGTTTCTTTTAGTAGTAAAAGCTCTTTTTTTATAAGGCATCATGATTTAAAATAAGACTTGGTTATATTTCAATAATAGAGATGCAATAATAATAAATATAAGTGCTATTGTACTTCTATATTATTTGACTGCTTTCTGGCGAATACAGATATATATAAAATTAATGTAGTCATTTATATATACATATATATATATATATTTATATATATATATATATATATATATATATATATATATATATATATATATATATATATATATATATACATATATATATATATATATATATATATGTATATATATATATATATATGTATATATATATATATATATATATATATATATATATATATATATATATATATATATATATATATATACATATATACGTACATATATATATACTTACATATATATACATATATATATATATATATACATATACATATATGAATACATATATATATATAAATATATATATATATATATATATATATATATATATATGTGTGTGTGTGTGTATATATATATATATATATATATATATATATATATATATATATATATATATATATATATATATATATATATATATATATATATATATATTATTGTGGAGGCATTTCAAGATTTGTCACAACTTTTTCATATATTGAAGTGGTTAATACTAAAGCAATTTTTTAATTAAAAAAATTATACCATTTGATATTATTAGGACTGTGAGGGTTCGAATTTTGTGTTTTTTAGATGACAAAGTAATTTATTTGATTTCAAAGCTGATAAAATTTAAGGTTTGTTATTCAATACCTTAAATAACATTATTTTGTAAACTACAATCCTTTAGCTCTTTACTTCATTAAATAAAAATATTGAAAAAACAAATTGATTCCAAAATACAAATTGATTCCAAAACAAATTGATTCCAAAAAAAGAACCGATTGTTTTCTATTAGCAACATGACCCTCACAAAGGGAGGGGGGTGGAGGCACTGTAGCACTGGGGCCCGTAGGTTAAGCGGGCCCGGCGGTAGCAACAGCAAAAACAGTAAATCCGAGTAAAATACTTTTGCTTTGTATTAAAAATAAATGTGAAAAGAATAGAAAAACCTTTGAACCAAAAACTTTGTCTAAAACTAAAAAGTGGAATACAAACAGACATTTAAACAGACAATTCAAGTAAACTTCTTGTTTTTCTACTTATTTCATATATATTGCCGTTTTTTTACGCTGAATTCTTTGAGCAATTCTTGAAGCTAAACGCATCTTCGTTATGAAATATAAGTTATTAGTCGTTAACGTTAACAAGTAGGTTAACATGCACTTAAGAGCGCTATGTCCAAAAATATTGAAAAAATTGAAAAAATCGAATAACTAAAATACTCTAAAAACTTTATTAAAAGATCTCGTTTTAAACATTAACAACTTTATGAATTTTTATCAACCCCAAAAGCATTTAAAACTATGTATAAAACTAACTTTGTTCCGAAACCAATGTAAACTCTAATAACTCAAAAAACTCTAAATAACTCAAAAACAACAGTAATAACAAAAATGCAAAAACAAATAATAAGCTTATATATCAACACTTGAACGACTATATATTACCAATTTAGCAAATCGTGTACCTACTTATATTTATGTGTATTGAAATAAGATTAAAAAAATGAAAAACTTCTTTTTGTCTGCATTCTTTGTTATTTGCATTTTGGATTTTTATTTTTATTCTGCCGAAAACTATTAACATTTTTTTTTTAAATATAAACTTACTTTAAATTGAAGTATCCAAAGTATTAGTAACGCATAGCAGTTTCTTGATGACGAGACCGTCGGTCTTCTGCAAGTTTTCCTCGTTGTTTGAAGTAATTTCTAGTACTTTACAGTTTTATTTTATATATTTTTTGTATAACGTAACTTTGCGATTTTTTTTATTTTTATTTTATTTACTCTGTAGAATCCTGTTATAATATGTGGGGGCCATAATTAGCAAGTATGGAGTAACTTGATGCAACATTTGTGAGGGATCCTTAAACTGTAAAACAGTCCTCCATTGCGTCATAAACAATTCTAAAAATCATTTTTTTAAGTATTTACTTTCAATTTTTAAAAGATTTATGTAAATATAATACAAAGAAATCCAATTTTAATCAAGCCATTATTTATAGATGCTTAAGCACGATATTTAAAACGGTATATTATTTGATCTTCTGAAATGTGATTTGGACCTTTGGTTGCATTATTTTAGTTATAATTATCAATTTGTTTGGCTTTTAAGTAAAAATGTATTTTCTCTAGGTTTTATAAATTTTATTTAATTTTTTAATGATGCTCATAGTTTTCATCAAGGTACCCCATGATGGGGTATCTTCCCAGAAAAAGTTCTATAGAGTTTCTATAAAATTTTGAAACATAGAGCTAATAGAAATTCTATGGAATTCTATAAAATTTCCATAGAATCTCTGTTACTTTCTAAAGAAATTTCTATAGAACTTTTTTTTAGGTAGAAAAAAAAGTTTTATAGCAATTTCTAAAGAAATTAATAGATATTCTATAAAAATTCTACAGAATTTCAGCCATTGTCTGTACCGCTAAGCTGAATCCTATTGTTGGCGCACCAAAAATTAAAGAACAAAGTGCTCAAAATTTAAAACTCCATCTGTCTGTCAGCACTGTTAAAAGTCGTTTACGCGAAAATAAGCTATTTGGAAGGGTTGTCCGAAAAAACATTCTCAAAACGTAATTTCGTCAGCCGTTTGAAGTTTGCAAAACAACAAGTACACAAGGATTTAAGTTTTTGGCAAAATGTGCTGTTGACTGACGAGTCGAAGTTTAATTGCTTTGGATCCAACAGAAAACAATATGTTCTTCGTCCCCAAAATCAAGAACTCAGCCCTTGGTATACTCTTAAGACCGTAAAACATGGTGGTGGCGATGTGATAGTTTGGGGCAGTTTTTCATGGTGTGGTGTGGGCCCATTGTATAGAATTCAAGGGACAATTGATCAACACATGTACAAAAAAGTACTTGAAAACGTCATGTTGCCATATGCCGAGGAAAATCTCCCTTTGGTTTGGAAATTCCAACAAGACAATGACCCTAAGCACACCGCCAAAAGTGTTAAATGTGGTTTAACGCTAAGGAGATTGATGTATTAGAATGGCTCGCACAGTCACCAGACTTAAATCCGATAAAAAATTTGTGGGAGGATGTTGACAGAAGCATAAACCGGTCAACTACAACAAATTTAGACCGACTTTGGATTGAAACAATGGCTGCTTGGGACGCCATTACGCCTGAACGATGCTAAAAACTGATCTCGTTAATGGGATGTCGTTGTCAAGCAGTTGTTGACCCAAAAGGATACCCCACTAAATATTAATTTACCTCTAATAAAGTTTTCTAAACTACTTATACAAAAAAACTCCATGATTTTGGTGGCAAAAGGACAAAATGATAATTTTGTACAGGGTGTGCTATTTAAATTGCCCCCTTATTATGTACTTCTAAATCATTTTTATGATTGTACTTTTTTTAAACGAAGTTACTTTCTTTTCTTACTCAGTTATGTTATCTTCTAAAACTAATATTTTATTAGGCTGAAAAAGTTTAGATCTCAAAAACTCAGATCTCTGGAAAATATATCATTACATATTGAACATCAATCTGTGTCGCCAATGTATATATGTGTATATATATATATATATATATATATATATATATATATATATATATATATATATGGCTGTTTTTATGACCTAATTTTAACCGGAAATTCTTGTAACGATATTAGTTATATAACTGATTCAAACTACACACTCAACATTTTAAAACAATTTTTGCATTTAATTAAGTTAAGATTGTCGCCAAATTTGTTGAGTAAAGGATTTTTTTAAAGATCATCTCCAATGTACAATAATGCACTGTTAAAGTCCAGCTTTTATTACAAACTTTATCTCGTATACCATGCTAATGTAAGTTTCAACAATCCTTCTCAAACTTTTATCAATAAATTTTTCATCGATTTAAGAGTAACATCATTTAAAAGTAGATATGACAACCATATGAAATCATTCAATATTTCTAAGCACTGAAATAACACTGAACTATCAAAAAAAAAATGAAAACTATATGATGCAAGTTCAGAACCAATTGTCAAATGGAAAATAGTTAAACAGTGCAGTTTTTATAACCCTAAATTCTGTAAATTACGCATAAATGAAAAGTATGGAACCCTAGTCTTAAAAAATCCAAATCTGTTAAATAAAAAAAATGAAATAGTATCTAAGCGCAAAAATATAAACAAATTTCTTTTCGCCCAATTATATATATATATATGTATTATATATACATGGCCGACTATACGTGTTTCAAAGGGAGAGGGCACAATCGTCAATTTCTACATCAGGGGTCGTCCATAAAGTACGTAAGCTCAAATCGAGGAGAGTGTTTCCAACTATGAAAGTATGGAAACACTAAGTTAAAAAATATATCATATATATAATGTTGGGTAGGTAAGTTAAAAGAGTAGGTACTTTTAATGTAGGAAAAGAGTACTCAAAAAAGCCTATACCAGTATGCAGAGGAGGAGGGTTGAAATAAAGCGTACGTACTTTATAGACGATCCCTAAGGTACTATACAAAAAAATTTAGAGGAGGAAGGTGCATATATATATATATATATATATATATATATATATATATATATATATATATATATATATATATATATATATATATATATATATATATATGTAGGGGAAAGTCGGGTTGCCCTGGACGGCGGGTAACTCTGGACATTTGATGAACTCCTGAAACTAAAGATATTATGTGGTTTTAAATACTATAAATATATTATTTGAGTGAAAAAATGATATATAAATAGTATCTACCATAATACGCCGAAGCAATTGGAGTACAAGTTATTTTTTACCATAATCAGAAGTGTGATGTATCATCATATTTGATTCACCTATTAATAAACCTAATTGTTATGTAAACTAAAATTATTTTTATTGTTTGAAGATACTTTTTATTTACAATAAATATTCAAAAGTTTTAATTTACTGTTTTTTTTTATAAAAAAAACCAGTAAATTAAAACTTTTGAATATTTATTCTTATTTATACCTTTTTTTATAAAAATACTAATACATTTAATATAATAAACAAGCCTATACTAGTAATTCATTTAATTTTAATAAAAATAGCTTAGTTTTGAAAAAAGTGTTTTTAAAGTGTTTATTTTCATTAGTAAAAAGCTAATGTTTATATTTTTTAATGATGACATTTTCATTCCCATTCCTTTTATATCAGAGGCAATTTTGGAAGGCAATTTTTTTTTAATGTGTTGAGAATAGTCCAATATTAAATTATTATATATTGCATATGTGTCACACTGATAAAAAAAGAGGTTAAATTGTGGTTAAGCTGTTTGGGGCTACCCTCCAATTTTGAAACATGCCTTTTTCTAACATTTTTCTTAAATGTTTTGTATATTATTAAGGTACACTATAAATATTTTTTGTTTCTAATTCGATAGATAGATGCTTATGCTTTTAAAAAGTCTTTTGACACTATACATGTGTACAATCTATATTTTCTTAAAGTGTTCAAAGGCTTTCCCTTATATATATTTGTAATGATGCTGTTCTGAAGATAATATACTATCAAGAAATAAAAATTTATTTGATTTTGACATTTGGAAATCAAATCTTTTTTTTATTTAGTAGCTGTTGAACATTTGTTTGAACAGGTGTTTCTTCGAGTTTTTCTCTAGTTTCCCATATATATTTTGAAAGCGTGGTTTCATTTGAAAGATTTTTATTTTTAAATGATTGCTTTTGATTCGCATATATCTTTTTTTTCACACGCCCTCTGATAAACCAATGTATGTTTTGCTGTGTCAATTTAAATCCTTTTTTTTTTTTTTTTTAATTTTGTTATTTAGGTTCCCCAAGAAGACCTTACGGTCTTGTCACAGAGCACCGCGGATTGCATTTAATTAGGAAGTTCACGCCTCCTTCCTTACCACGACGCAAATATCCACACCTGGTACCGAGGTTAGATTAGGCAAAACTAATTTTGGTTAATGCATGAAAAAGCCGCTACGTTTAATCATATTATGTAACACTCTCGCGCTTATCGTAATAAGTTACCTCATCAGCAACTCCGTAACCTTAAATAATGATAAAAACCTAATGGAATTTAGACTTTAGAAATGTAAAGAAACATAAGTCTTAATATAAAAATATAAGCTCCTTAAATTGAGGTAAGTACAAATATATAAATGTTTCAAGTTTGTTCCATCCGTTCAGTAGGAATCACGTGACTATATTGCGATACCAAAATTTACCTTATGAATTGGGGGAAAACAAGCTCTTCTTTCCAACGCGAAGTTTAGAAAAAGAACTTTTATAATAGCACTATTTTCTACAAATACTTTGAAACTTTACCAAAAGAAGCAGCGGAAAGGTATCAGCAAAAAATAAAACTTTTATGTGGTTTAACTTTATTTTTACAAACTTTTTGTTTAAATAAATAATGCAACACATTACTATTTAAATAGCAGCAGGTTTTTGGAATGAAGATCCAAGTCACTGGCCATCTTTAAGCTATCACAATCTCTATCACTACCTGGTTAAAATTCAACTTAAAGTATTTCTATTTAATTCACATTTTAAATTGTTTTATTGTTTCAGTATTCAAAAAATATTACTAACATTGACTGCTAACATTTAAGAATTGTTTGTTTTCTTTGCTTTAGAATATAATTTTTTTTCAATGTTTACATTTTTTAGATATCTATTCTCTAAAAGCAATGGAAAACTATAAGGCATTAGAGGTTTGGGAACTCTTTTAAGGTGGCTGGATCTAAACTGTTGTCCATATGAAAGTGTTCATATGTCCAAATAAAAGATAAAACTGAGAAAAACTGTGAGTTATTTTGTGATACTTTTCGTATGTTTTTACACATATAGTATTATAGTTTTAGTCTTTTTTTATAAGCCTTGGTAAAACATGTTCACATGTTGCTGCAATGCTATATAAAATTGAAGCTGCTGTTCGTATTAGAATGATATTAAGCACACCAACTAGTTTGCCTTGTCAATGGCAAATATTAAAAAAAAACATTGTTGGCTCGAAAGTTTCTTAAATCAACTTATACTCTGATGCTGCAAAAAAAAAAGCTTTTAAAAAAGAGAATAACAAAAATGCCTATTTCTCCAACTCCTCAATAAAAAAAAAACGATATTTTATTAGATTATACATATTGTGCAGCCCAAAACACCTGCTCTTTATTTGTTTAAAGATTATGTTTCGGAATTTATTAAAATGGATTCTGCTGTTGTACAAAAATTACCAACATCTATGAAACAATTTTTTAATGAAAATTATAAATCACTTGATAATAAGCAACTCCTATCGTTTTTTAATAAGAAAAAAAAAAGGAAAAAGAAATAAAAGCAGCCGCAGTGGTAGCGCACTTGCCTCAGAAACAAAGGATTCGTCGTTCAAACCCCACCTATAGGGAAAGTTTTTTGACATCGGTTAGGATAGAGGTGTGAACTTACTCTGTGATACTCTGTGATAAGACCGTAAGGAATTCTTGAGGTACCTAAATAAAAGAAAAAAATAAATTTGACCTCTGACGCTATAGTTTATGTTGATGAAGCAACACGAATTCAATCGCTATGTGATTTAGAGTATGCGATTACTGGTTTAGAGTTTAGAGTTGGTCAAATAACTGGCTTCACTTTGCATCAAGTTTTTCTAGAGATACTAGAATTCTAGAGTCGAGTGAAGTTGAAACAGACAACTAGAGTTGAAACATCGTCTGTGTTATTAATATTAAATATTTGTGCGGAAAAAAATATAGAGATAAAATTTAATTTTTTCTTGAATATACAGATAAAATAAGATTTTAACTGTATATTTAAGAAAAAAAATTAGTGGGGAAGAGGAAATGAAAAAACGCATTAACTTTATATAAGCAGATTCATTCTGACTCAAATACCATTAGTAATTAAAAACTACTGTCAGATATGTTTTAAATTTTATAAAACCATGGTATGCAGCATCTCCAGCTGGTACTGTTGTATGTACTTGTTGTGGGCATGGAGTTTTAGAAATTAAATGTCATTTTAGTTTGAAAGACATGTCATTGAAAGAAGACATATTTAATAATGTTTTTTGTGTTGGTGTAAACATAGATAAAAACTATTTTACAAAAAAAAGAACACTAACATTTTTTTCAGGTTCAACTTGAAATGGAGTCGGTTAATGTGACTTTATGATGTTGAAACCTATTGAATTTGTTGTATTGCGCATTGGGCCTGACACAACTTTATTGAGAATGTATTAAATTTGATATTTTTTAGAATACTTTTATTTAGAGAGAGAGTTAGTAACACGAGAAATAGAAACAGAAAAGATTTGCTCCCCACAACATCAAATAAAACTATACATTAAGGCTTTTTTGCTTTTGTAAATCTAAAAGTTTTCAAAGTGATGATACAATGGTTAGATGTGATTCATGCGATAAATAGTTTTATCTTAAATATTCATCTTTGAATTCAACACTCAAAACTACTGTATGGTATTCCATTGGCTGCAAATACAAAAAAAGTTCCTACACACAAAAAGAGTAATTTATTCTTTTTATTTTTTAATACTACTATTAGTTACTACGCATTTCATAATGGAAACTTTTTTTAGTCTTTTATACAATAATGGCGTACAGTTGAGAAATCAAGAAAACATTGGCTTGTTCAATTAAAAGTATATGCATTATCTTGGTGAGTTAAAAAAACGGCTATTTTCATTGCCTGATATTATTAAAACCATATTAACGCAAACGTTTTAAGCTAATGCAGTCTATAAATAAAATACTAATTGACAATTAAGTTGTTTTGCCTTTGATATAAAAACCCTTATCTGTCAAGAGGAAATTCTTCGCTAAAGGCATCGATTAGACATTGACTATGAAAAGCATAACTTGACCTTGGATTAGGCTAGGTTGTAGGGTACGCGCAAGGCATACTTCTTAAAAGGTAAGTGGGATTTTTCTTTCCTAAGATACGAGAGCGGGAGAGTTTAGTTTTTAATATGAACTTTCGAGTTCTTGTTTTATGGTTTTGATTTTTTAAACAGTACACTCAAAGATTTTATTTTTCTCATTGTCTTTATAATTTTTTAACTTTTTAGGATCTAATTAAATCACTAGTTAAAAACGTGTATCCCCCTCCCTCTTCTTCGTTATCTTTTTTTTTATCATGGAGCTTTTTGAAAAAAATAATAAACGTGCGAGAAGATAAAACAAAAAAGAGGGGGGTCTTAATACACTTTCAAAAAGTAGTGAGAAGGTAATAAAAAAATCTAAATGTTTTAATCTTATTTTAGAAATTTTACTCAATTTTTTAGATTTTTTAACGGACATCTGAATTGTCTTCTTTTTCTCTAAACCGACAGATACCCTACATTTTTTCCTTAATTCATGTATGCTTTTGACAAAGAAAGTTTTGGTAAAAAGTTACTTTCTTTTAAAAAACTCCCATTTTTAAAATTATAACTTAGAACAGTTTCTAGAAGTATTAAAAGAAAACCAAAAACACTTGCCTGCAGGGCTGGATTTACCAAGGGACCACTCATGAAATATGTAAGCATGTGTGGGGAGAGGGGTTACCCGAGAGCGTACAAGTGTGTACAGCAAAAGATGACGTTCAAGTATGTACGCGGTTTGGCTATCTCTTATGCACGTTTCCTAAACTTTTTTTTTTTTTTTTTTTTTTAACAAAAGACAATTATTTTCATTACCTCTTTTATGAACAGCATGTTTTTTAGTTTTGCACAGAAAAAATAAAAGTTTTGAGTTTGTTTGCTTTTACAATTTTGAAATACTACTAGGGGTTCTCGATTTTAGAACAATATGTATTATATATATGTATATACGTTTTCATATATATATATATATATATATATATATATATATATATATATATATATATATATATATATATATATATATATATATATATATATATATATATACTAGCTGGAGTTACCCGGCGTTGCCCGGGCCAATATTTAAACTGGCTTACCTGATATCTGTACACAAAATTGTACAGACCCCCCCTGACCCCGGGGTCAGGGGGGACCATTTTTTGGGCCCCCGTGACCCCGGGGATCGGGGTACGGGGTCAAAACCCAGCTAAGAACCTTCTCCCCCTCGAGGACTACCCCCATGCCAAATTTCATCGAGATCGGTCCGGTGGTTTGGATTTCTATAGAAAACAAACAAACAAACACACACACATTGCCCTTTATATATATTAAGATAAGATATGTATATATACAGTAAGTATATATATATACAGTAAGTATATATATATATATATATATATATATATATATATATATATATATATATATTATATATATATATATATATATATATATATATATATATACATACATATATATATATATATATATATATATATATATATATATATATATATATATATATATATATATATATATATATATATACTTACTGAAATAGCATATTCGGTTACTATTTCGTCACAATTAGAAAGAATAAGTGACGCAGATTTTTCAGAAATGTTTTTAATTGTTTGCAGCGAGAAAATATCTTAAAGAATTGTATAATTTAGTCCAATAACTTTTTCAAAATGTATTTTAACCGATGATTTATTACGAGATTTTTTTACATCTGAAGCAAAAAGTTGAGCTTTACCTTTCGTAAAAGCTGGGTTTATCAACAATAGCACGTCCAGCAGCAAAACCATGTAGCAATGTACCCAGTGGGCACGCGGACGTCCATAGTACGTCCAAGGACGTCCAAAACGGTCCGTTCGGACGTCCACAATGGACGTCCTCGGACGTACCAAATGAAACGACTTTCGTCCGTCTATTTCGGACGTTTAAAGTCCGTTCGAGGACGTCCAAAAAAGTCCGTTCAAAAGAATACAATAGACGTCATTTGGACGTCCAAAGGTTATTTTGTCCGTTTAAACTGGCATTTTAATTAATATTAAACGGACAAAATAACCTTTGGACGTCCAAATGACGTCTATTGTGGACTTTTGATCATTAATAATGATTAAGCTGAATAAAATTCAACATTGAATTTTATTTAGCTAATTCTCATACCGACTCGATTTCTAACAACTATAAAAAACGGAGTCATTTGGTGTAAGAAATGAAGTTTTTTTCCCACGGGGTCTAAATTGAATACGCACGTGTTTAGGGATTCAAGACACAAATCATTATAAAAAATAAAAAGAATAATATTTTTAAACGTATATAATAAATACAATCTACAAATAGCAAAGACATTATTTTTTGGCTCGTTTCAATATGTCGCCAATAGCACCCTCGATGCTGCTTGAATTGTAACCAACTTTGTCACCAACAACGGCTTCTAAAGATATATTTGTCAAAATTGTCTTTCAATTATAGGTCACGTTTTAGAAAATCAAAACAAATTTCAATTAAAATCAAAAGCTAAGTAAAATTTAAACCAAAAAATCAACAAATTATTTATAATAATAATTATTATTATAGAATTTAAAGTACATGGTTCCACAATTATATGGCTAAGACGGGTTTCCATATTATCAATTCCTGATGGGAATGATATTATGTATAATTTGAAACAAATTTTACAACTGGATGCCCTTCCAAGTAAACCTATTGTACAAAACATTACCAGCCAATGTTTATGAGCTCCTCCTGCCCATACCATATTAAAGTGGGAATTTGATATTCGAGTTTTCTTTCTCCTAGATGAGTTGTTTCACCACGGCTATGGAGCCTCACATACCCCAATAAAAATTTATTTTAAATGAAAACAACAACAATAAAAATTTATATTACTATGTTATCAGTTTTGGAAGGTCGTACATAAAAAAATAAATTAAAACGGAAAACGACAGCAAATATATTTGCAAACAATGAATAGCGGAAAATAAGCAATGAAATACTGCTTCATGTTCCTCTGCTTAATGTTAGCAAAAATATTCAGTCTTAAGTAAGATGCAATAGCTTTAAATTTGCATTCAATGCTCACCTTTTATGCATTTATAATGAGCAGTGCCTGTAAATTTTCTCTTTCCTTTTCTACCGTCCTTGCTAAACAATGACTGAATACCTTGGGTCATGTTTCATTCAAAACATTTTTAATCGTTTTTCGTGGAGTCGCTCCTCCAACTGCTTTTATTTGAGTAACCTAATAATTAATTTAAAAAATAAAATAAAAACATGGTTAAATATTAGTTATATATATATATATATATATATATATATATATATATATATATATATATATATATATATATATATATATATATATATATATATATATATATATATATATATATATATATATATATATATGTTACCTTGCGTTTTCTTGCATTTGAGCTTGTTTTTAAAATATTTTCAATAATATCGAATCTCTCAATTGAATTTATTGGTTCTTTTTCAATATCGTCAACATTCAAACTAAAATCGACGTCTCCACTTTGTTCAATGTTTTTAAGCCTATCTAGGATTTGCGCTTGCGTATCTTGGAGCTGGCGAAAATTTTTCTGCATATCCATGAACAAAGCATATTGAAATTCTAAACAAAAAATAAAATCAAAAAAATTAGCAAAAAGTAGTTAATGGGTACATCCATGTATCTACAAGATACATGGAAGAATCTTTTAACTTAGAGGAATGTTTTTTATTAGCAGTTTTATATTCTTGGTTTATAGTTGTGTGGCTCAAATAGCCTTGCTGTTTAATGATATTGTAAAAATATTTAACATATTTTTTTTCATGCAAATAAAAAGCTAACCAAAATAACTCACGTTTATTTGACATCTCTTTAAACGAAACTCCACCATCACCAATTTTCCTTAACTTTTCAACACATTTACAACTATCTCTATTATCATTATCATCATCATCATCATCAATTATTTTACTGGAAGTAGAAGCCACAGGATCCAAAAAACTATATATACAAATAAATATATATATATATACATATATATATATATATATATTATATAAATAAATAAATAAATATATATATATATATATACATATATATATATATTTATTTATTGGCAATTAAGCTATATAGACTTATTGGCAAATAAGCTATATAGGGAAGTGACTGTTACAGTATTTTTATCAAGTGAGTTCCAGCGGTTGACTACATGTTCTGAGAAGAAGTTTTGAATTGTCAGATTTGAATCTATATTTAACAAGTGTAAGTGGGTGATCTCTTGTTCTTTTGTTTGTGGCTAATTCATATTTTTTTTTTTATATGTAACAGTTGAATACCCATGCAACATCTTGAACACTTCTATTAAATCCAATATGTTTTTTCGTTCTTCAAGTTTCCATAGACCTAGTTTAGACATTCTGTCTGCATAGGATAGATGTGAATAAGTGAATGAAACTCAAGATATATAAATCTTGGCTAGATTAAATTAATAATATAATAGGCAAAGTTAATTATAATCAACTTACTAGAAACATCATCCTCCTCATCTAAATATTGAAATTTTGTTTTCATTCCACCAAGCTTAAGTTTTGGACTAGCCACTCTTTCTTTAACGATAGTTTCAAATTTTTTCGAAACTTAAATGAAAAATTATCAACCTAAATTCACTGTATATGTATATGTACATGTATATATATGTATATATATATATATATATATATGTATATATATATATATATATATATATATATATATATATATATATATATATATATATATATATATATATATATATATATATATATCAATGTGTCAGTTCCTGACTGAACTATTGATTAAACCATAAATAACTTACTAGGTACATCATCATCCTCATCTTCTGTTTGAAACATTAACATCGCCTGGCAAGTTTCATAGCTGCCAGCTTCAAGAATATATTCTATCAGTTTAAACTCTTGCCAGCCAGCCTCAGGTTCTGCCCATTCAGATAGATAAATGCCAACAGTTTTCCGTCCTCGTGGTGGATAAAACACAATACTTTTACATGGGTCAACCCAATGAGAAGGCACAACAGTTTTTGTATCTGCCCCATCTTCTTTAATAACAATTGTGCTGAACAATCTGAAATAAAAGAAAGTTGAATTTTCTACATGGAACACACTTCATAGGCACAACAAAACAAAAAACCTAACTAACTTTTCCTAAGCAATATCTGTATGCTTTACAAAAATATTTATAACAGTTATATCAGATAAATTTAGTTTTGAGAATTTAATGGTTCCAAAATTTTTTTAGAAAAGTACACAAGTCATAGCTATAAACTAATTTATTTAATTACAAGCATAACATTAAAATTTAACATCATTCAATAATGAGATAACTATATGATCATTTTTAAATGGTAAACACAAACATTTCCGCAATAATTTGTCTTTGGTGATTTCACGACTCATACAAACATGGTTTGCTCTAATACAATAAATATTAAGAGTCTTAGACTCAACAAAATCGTCAAAATAATTGTCCAATCTTTCCTTCTCTAAAACATCACAAACTATATTACCATTAACCAAAATTTCTTTTACAAAAATTACATGACTTTTTGTCAAAAAGCAAGAATTTTTAGATGTGTCAATTTTTGTAATAGTTCTTTCTTGACACAAAACACTGCCCTTTGATTCACTGAGACGTTTGGAGATTTCTATTAGAGGATTATTTTTTCCTCTAACTAAATGTTTAAGCATTTGTAAATGATTTTCAAACTGAAATCAGGAAAAAAAATCTAAAGGTGCATCAAAATGTTCCACATCATCAGCAATATGAATGAGACTGTGAATATTATATACACAAAAAGTGTCACCATAATGTTCATGACAATTTGAGACAAAGTAAAGTAGAAGTTGTCTTGCGGAATTTAAATATATCCTTCTTGTCTCGTTATTGTCTTCACATAGCATACGGATGGATAATACTAAACTCAAGAAATGTTTGTATGCCTTATAATCAAGAATACCCTTTAAAACAACTATTCCAACATACAATAAAAACATTCTAAACTCCGTAGCTTTCCATCTATTTAACTCAATTAATGACCTAGGTTGACGTGCAAATTCAGTTGGTAATTTGCCATTTAAATTAGTAAGCAGGCAAGAAATTTGAGCAATAGAAGAAGCAGATAAATGTCCCTTTAAAATTCCTTTATATGCACCTTTAAAATAATAAAGAATACGACGCATGGCTCCCAAACAAACTAAGTGCATATAATCAAGAGGAAAATCGCAAACCATATCAATACTATCAACGTTATATAAAGGAGTCAACGAGTGATGGTGACACCGACCAAAGCTGTCAGCCTGAGAATAAATTCCAGCTTTCAATTCAGTATTTGTTCTGGGTAAAATATTAAATTTTGTATTGGTAAAGACAATACGATTCCTTATTGAAACACCAACTTCATTGCATCTTTCACATGAATGATATCCCGAATGTTCAACAGTACCCTTTAAAAGTGACCTAGCAGGTGAATCGCATGAAATAGCAAATACAGAAATACTATACTCTTTCCCACATATTGCAATAGGACTATAAAAGGTTTGTAGCTCTTTCGCAAAGTCATTTAAGAACTCAGATGCAATTGGCTTCTTTACACCACCATACAATGCAACCACAAAAAGTTTGAAATGCCCAAATTGACACAGTATAGGCCATATTTGATATGAACTGGATTTAAAAACAGGAAGTCCATCTACGTTTGATATTAATTTTATTTAAGTTTCATTAAAGATATGGTGTTTCAAAATATTTTCAATGCCCTGCCTTACACCAAAATATATATTTTCCTTCAACATCCATGGAAGTAGTTGCAACAACCCTTGGAGTAAATAAAAGTGATCTTGCATCTTTTGGCAATTCCTTGTATCCATTTCGAATCAAAATATTTAATAAGTCATTTACACACTGTCTGGTGCAGCCATGTTTTAAACTCCAGCACTTTAGTTCATTTTTAAATGGTTCTAATGGTACTATAGCATTGTATGGTTCATTATCAATTGGGATATCATGTAAACCTTTTTCCTGGTTATCATTTAATTCTGAAAATATAGTATCTTGAGATGCACAAGTCTTGTATGAAGACTCGTCCCCGCTTAGCATAGAAGCGGAAGAACTATAGGAGCTACAATTAACAGACTCAAGGTTATTGTTTGTTTGAATTGACTGTGAAAGGTTATGTACAGATCTTCTTAAATTCCGCCACTGGGTTATTCGCTTGCTAAATAAATAAAAACTATGACATTATGCAAACAATGCTCAAACTGTTTTATCTATTTGTTTTGTCTAAATGCCAAAATAAATATATTTGTAACAAGTATATTTATTTCTTGCTTTTAGAGGATATTTTACATAGAGAATCTTTAATAAGGATGCCATTATAATTTAGAAAAAAGTCATTTTAACTTATCTTTTATATCTTTTAATTGAATAAGTGATAACTTATTTATTCACGAAAACTTATGAGTTTGTCAAACTTACCTTTTTGTAGGAGAAACATGTTGTCGTTTCAATGATCGTTTGTGATCCATATCTGGATCAAATAATTTTTTTAAACTTTAATAAAAGCTATCTATTAAACATATAAATAAAAAGCTATGCATATACATATATATATATATATATATATATATATATATATATATATATATATATATATATATATATATATATATATATATATACATATATATATATATATATATATATATATATATATATATATATATATATATATATATATATATATATATATATATATATATATTATGGCTTTTATGGCATGTGTATATATATTATTATGGCGTTTATGGCTTCTTTTTAATATCTTCTTTGACGTTTTTATTTAATATTTGTAGCAGTTTTATATACAAATATATATATATATATATATATATATATATATATATATATATATATATATATATATATATATATATATATATATATATATATATATATATATATGTATATATACTATTACCAAGTATAAAAATTTGCTATATACTGACATGAAGTAGTTTAAATAAATTTAGAATATATATGTACAATATTATACATATATTCTAAATTTATTTCAATATATAAATCACCTTGGGCTATTTATATTTAGATGTTGACAACATGTAAATATAAATAGGTACATGTACAATGTACATGTACCTATTTATATATTGAAATAAATTTAGAATATATATGTATATCAATATTTATGACCTTAAAAGTCCATAGATACAATTATATAGAAATAAAGAATAAATAAAAAGAATTAAATAAAAAATTTATAAAAACTTATTATCCGGTTAATCTTTTTTTGTTAATAGAATTGAAGGGCTTATTGTGAAACAATGACAAGCCACAAAAACAAATATTTGAGAAAAATGACTTTTAAGTTTTATTTAAATCTATAAAATCAGTGCTTACCTATTATTTTCTCAAATTTATACATCATAAAAATACTAATTGACATTATATATTGGACAGAAAAAAAAAAAAAAAATTGCGTATACTATTTACCATTATAAAAATGATAATAATTTATTTTTGAAAAAAGTGTGGCTTGTCATTGTTTCACAATAAGCGCTTCAATTCATAGTTAAATTTTTTTAGTTGAGTTTTTTAGCATAAATTGACTTTCCTATCGTTTTTTGTACCATGTTTAAAATGATTTACATTCACGCATGCGTAAAAGTAGAACACGGAGAAGAGAATATACCTCCTTTAGATGTGGACGTCCTATGGACGTCCCAGGACGTACTATTTTGGACGTATTATTACTTGGACTATTTTGGACGTCCATTGGACGTCCCAAGACGTACCATTTTGGACTTGGACGAACAGACCTAAACGGTACGTCCTATGGACGTCCATAGACGTCCTGTGCCCACTGGGTAAAACCTCTATATGATAGAATTTGAATATCTGGCATATAGTACTTGCTACCATATCCAAATTCTGATTTACATACAATTTAATTATCTGAAGCTCTACCTCAGTAGCACCATGGAAGTATAAAACAGATGGAAGTTCATCAAGCCGCAAACATTAAAGCAATTTCAAGTCGTCTCTGGAGTATGCTTGTAACCGACAATTAAAAAAAACGAGTTTCGCTGGACAAAAAACAGCAAAAATTCACTGAAATTATTTTTATTATAACATTTTAAAAAAAATCAGTTAAAGGTACGCTAATAAAATGTTTACTAAAACATTTTATTGTATAATCGGTAGTTATAATCACGTAAAGTGATTCACTTTATTTTAAAAGCATATGTTAGTTTAAGCTTATTTTCTTGCTTTAAATCATAACACGACATTTAATCAAAAAGACAGCTAAAACGATTTTTAAAAAATAAAAAAAGTTTTCTAAATTACTAAAGCCTAAAGTTTCATTAGCTGTATATCGACTCCATTCATTTAATTTAAAGTTTAAGAAAAAGTTTTTTTTTTGCCGTTTCGTTATCACCATTTTTTAACGTTTATACTTGAATATTATCGGCGAACCGTCAAAACACTATTTTTACATTAATATGAACGTACCTATTTGCGTCAACGTATAAAGATTAAGCATTTAATTACAATCTTGATGTCGTTTTCTTTTGTCAACCAAACAAAAGGTTACAAGCATGGTCCCGAAGCATTTCAATCGGTATAACTTCCATCTGTTTTATTGTTTCATAGAATACTTAGAAATAAAATTAATAGCTCTAAAATATGTACATAATATAAGATAATATAATATATACTAATATATAATATATAATAAATAATATAACTGTGCAATGCTTTTTATATAATGGCTGTAAATTTGTGCTCTAGCCATAAGGGATGATAGCAAATCCACAAAAACCTCAAAATAACCAATGTTAAAGTATTCAATAATTAATTTTTATTAAATACTTTAATTTAACACTTCGCAATTATTATCTATTGCAGTTGTGTTTTTATAACCAAACAAACAATAACATATCAAAGTTAATGTTGTATCTTAACTTTACTAAGCAGAATACTATTTGATCTGCTGAATCCAATCTTTTAGGCAAATTTTCATCAGTTCCTTTGCACAGGAAACACAGCAGCTTTTCTAATACCGGTAAACTAAAATCTGTAACCATAGTGCATTTATCACGTTGGGATTGAATTTTATTTATTTCAAGGATGCAATTGTTAAGGACATAAACTTTGACATAAATAAATCCCTATCTAGGCGAAGGTTATTTATTTCACTGTAGAGTTGTTGTCTCTCCGATGTTGTTACAGGTCTACGCCATCAATATCACCATATAAATTGAAAAGACTCTCAATGAAATTTTGTTTCAACTGACATTTGGTGTCAATGAGAACACTCGTTTCTGAAAAAATAAAAGAAAAAAATATTTTTACTCCTGACAAATATTTTATATAAAAGACTTTTTTATAAAAAAAAGATTTAATTGAAGACTTTTTTCCGTAACTCTCATTGGAATTTTCAAAACTCTCATTGGAATTTTCAGCACTTATAGGAATAGGAAATTCTGGAAAAAATTAAAAACATTGTATTTAAAAAGAACTTCTAAAAAAAGCAAAAAAAAAAATTAATTAGTCATTTGAGAAAAACCTCATACGAAAAAAAAAAAGAAAGAAGGGAAATCAAAAAAAACTCAGCTAATCCATAATCATATTTTTTTTTAATTTTTTGAATGTTTCTACAGTGGTGACTAAGAGAAGATGATTTGTTTTATACATTGGATGTGTCTAGTCTTCGCAAACAACTTAATGTCTTACTCAATTTTGGCTAAAAATGGACATGAGGTGTTTCACAAACGACTGATTTATATTTGTTTAAAAAAATAGTAATCATTACCTTGTCTAAAATTATCACTTGAGTATCGTTCTAAATACCTTCATAAAGTGTAGAAAACCAGAATTCTAGAAAGAAAAACCAAACTTTTTAAATAATTTTTTTAAATATGTAAAAAAGCATATATAGATTGGAAAAAAAAAGTACTTATTAATGAATTTTACAATTGTGCAAAATAAAAAGCATAAAAAATCATTAAAAAAAAAAGTTCTTAACTTAAAAATGATTTATAACCTTCGAATCATTGATTGAAAATATTTTTATTATTCGTTGGAGAATAAATTTTCGAGAAGAAAAATTTTATTTATTTACAATCATAATTAACAATGCAAAATAGAAAAATTAGCTAGTTTTTAATTTAATAGTAATTGTATGCTCTATTCATATCTATTCTAATTCTATTGCTAAAGCATTGTTTTATTATAACTTTATTAGGTATATAAACACTAAATTCTGGGAAAGAAAATTCAAAATTTGAAGGAAACTAAAAGAATATACTAGTGATGTGCCATCGGCTAATGCCGATTGTGGCTAACAATAGTTTTAATACATTTATTTATGGGTGTTATAATAATATTAAGGATTTAAATTACATATTTAACATGCACCTATTTATCAGAAGTGATTCGACCTACTAGCCTATGCTATTGGTAGCCAGCAACCAATTAATCGGCTTGACGATTGGCCGATTAATCGGCCGATGGCATCTCATATATCCATATTGGCTATTAAGCCAAACCAAACTGGTGCATAGGCACACCTTTCATATACAAGTTGCATACCTAATATTAAGATATTACCTTTATATACATACATTTTACCCTATAATAAGCCACAATCGGCATTTGCCGATGGCACATCACCAGAATATACACATTTGAATATAATAATCAATACCTTCTCTAAAACTTTTGATGGAGCATTGAAAATCTTCGTAACATGGAAAATTACTTAACTTTTGCTGAGACCTTGTTCTTTATTTGATCCAGAAGAACAAAATTCGGGAAAATGTTTAAAAAGTTCAATATTGTTTACCATGATTATTTTTTTTATATAACACATAGATTTAAAATTAAAATCAAAACTTTGTTTCTGTAGAATTAAAAGCAATACCTTGTTTCTCAAAACTCTTGCTAGAACATTGTTCTAAAAAACTCTCTGCATATGCAGAATCATTGATTTCTAAAAAAATTTCAGTATATGCAGAATATTATTATTTATTAAGGTAATAGTTTCTTGCAATCAGGATCAAACAAATTTCTTTAAAAAAACAACATAAAAATTCATCAAAAACAAAACATAAATGTAGCATTTCGAAATACCAAATGAAAGTATTACTAAAAGTGGTTTGAAATAAAAAAATAATTTATACTTTGTCTACTTGTTTTTCTATTGATTCTATTAATATTAGTTTTTCTATAAAGGGAACCTAGTTTTTCGGTATTAATGATTGAAGGAATGGAGTCTAGATGTTTTTCAGAAAGTTCTTTTTTTCCTAAACAACTGTAAACATGGCCGAAAACACGGGTTTCAAAGTAGAGGGGCACAATCGTCAGTTTTTAAAAAAAGTCCTCTATATCTGGAACTTTCTGAATAAGAAAATGAAGGTCCTTTAGAAAAACAGTGCCCCCTCGGTGTTTTCGGCCCTGGTAAATATTGTAGTGTAAAAAGTACTGATATTTTTTATATGTATTTATCAATACTAATTTAAGATGCAAAGTAAAAGTAACCCACCAGTAATAAAATGTGCGGAACAAACACAAGTTATGTTTATGATATATACTGTTTATGTATGACTATGCTTATATGTTTATATTGTAAACAATAGAACATTTAGGTGACCACTGCTTTCTACATGCACTATTGTCTGCAGCACAATTTATCGCGTTTATCCGCTTCCTTCGAAGTACTTCATCTTGAGGAAGACTATAAAACTTAAGTTCTTGATCTTTTTTTAAATATTGTTAGTGCAACCAACAACACAACAACTTCAAGGCATTTTTTTTTAAAAGTGTTTAACAAACCGCTATGGATTTTTTCCCCAAATAATGATGGTTACCGTAAAATGAGGTGACTTTTGCCAAATTTATTATCTTTTTTTTTTAAATGATAACATGTTGATATAAATTGCATTAGGTGTCCGTGATGTAAAAGAAATAATTAAAATAAAAAATAAAAGAATTATACCTTTGACCCTTTTTTTTTAGTTATAACGGTGAGTCAGTCACCTCTAGAGTGGTGGTGACATTAACCACCTAAATACAAGTTATAATTATTGATTAATCGTTTCATTTTTTACATATTCACAAATACATGAATATTAGGAGATATGCTTTCAAGGCAAAAAAATATTAAAAACAATAGCTTGATACTAAATTATAAATTTATTTAAGACATAAATCACAAAGAAATCTTTTAATATTTAAAAAAACTATTCACCAATCATCAAACTATCAGTGCTAGAGTTATTCAATAGATTATCTGTAATTATTTGTTGTTTAAGAGTGGATAACTAGGTTTTTTTCATAACATTTATATCTTTCTTATTTGTATTTATAGCTGCAAATTAACTACATCAATTGATGATACACTTTTTCCTGAGACAACTTTCCTGAGACTTTATGTCATTTTTTATTAGGACTTTATGTCACTTTTTATTAGGAGGTATATGATCATCACCTCTAGCTTCAACTAAATCTAATTTAAAGCTAACTTAAAATTCCCTCATACTTCCAGGACTTTTCAAGAATATTTTGGGGTTTTTCAAGGATATATTGATTTTTTCTCGAAAAGAAAAGATCGATATATCCAGAAAGATCAATATAACCAGAAAATAACCAAAATATGTTGTTTCAAAATATGTTTTATATACAAATATAAATATATGTTGTAATATAGTCGCATATAGTATGGTATAAGTAAAAAAATATTTTATATTGTATATATATATATATATATATAT
>NC_088927.1:13465000-13487500 GCF_038396675.1 Hydra vulgaris
CGTTATCTTGCTCTATAAACTTCATTTTTTCTCTTCCAGTAATTTCCAACTCTAATAGTTGCTTGCAACCTTGTTGGAAGTGAAGATGTTGAAAAAAAAAATTTTTTTAATAAAAAAAATCATTTGTTTTGTAAATGTAAATGATTATTGAATAATGATTAATCATTTGTTTTGTTTAATGGTTATCCATTAAATCTTCGTGAGTAGCGTTCACAGATAGGGGACCAAAAGGATATGATGTCCCAGATAAAATTAAATGTTCTAAAGGAATTAATAAAATTTAAAATAGTGTTTTTAAAAATTTAGGAATAGTTTTTTTAAAAGTAACATTAGTATTTTTTTATAAAGCATATTTATTTAAGTATATTTTTAATAAAGTTTTTTGTATAATTTAAAATGTTAGCCATTTCTTCTTCTTGTTGCAGTTTGATTTTTATAAGCATATTTAATTATCATTATTGCAATCCTAGGACAAGTTGCAGCCATTAACAAAATCAAAATCAACTGTTAGTTGCAACCATTAGTTAATTTGTTTGTATTTTAGCCTTTTATACTCACTTAATTTAGCCATTACTAATTTAAAACGTTTTTTTTTTGTTTGTTTGATGTAAATGAGTAGGTTCTTTTACATTTTTTTGGAAGAAAGTTATTAATGAAAATATAATATAAAACGTAAATTCAGGTGTATTTTCATTACGTATTTTCAGGTGCAACTGGTGGAATCAAATTTTTTCAAAAATTAAAAAAAAAAAATCCGTTCAAAAGCGATGTAGTTGTTGGATATAAATCTAATGTGATTTTTGATAGAAACCTAAGATTTAGGTATGAAATTTTAATTAGTCTTATATGTGAATTTTGTGTTTGAAGATATGCATCTAAAATATAGAATATGAATCTAGAATGAATATGTTTAAATCTTTCAAAAGTGTCTTCTCATGCAATCATTCTCAAGTTTTCTTATAGTTAATAAATCTACATTTATTTTTGTTTATACAGGTACAGATGAGTGTCCCTTAAAAGTCACTTTTCTGTAAAAGAACGTGTAGGCAGGTATATACTTGCCCGAATGGACCACAACCTTCCTCATCAAATTTTTTTGTCTTAACATTTGTTACATCAAATTGGATGCTTAGGCCATTACAATTCGTAATTCAGTTTACTTTTATGATGAGAGTTTTAGTTAAAATATTTTTATGCATTTAATTTAACGACAAAAGCGAAAAAATAGCTATCCAAAAAATAGCGAAAAAAATTCCCTAACAAGGCTTAAAAATGAAAGGACTGTTTGATGCATATGAAATTTTTATTTTACAATTTATGTAAAAGACTGATAAAATATAGTTGTTATTTTTTGCTTACTTATTCGTGTTTTTATTCTTTTGATATTTTGTCGCATTGATATTATATTAATAGGACTATCGAAATCCAACCCACAGATCTCAGAAATATAGCTAACATCCATTGACTCTGTATTTGCTCGGTGCATGCTTTTATTAAATTTCAGTTTAAAATTGATTTGATAGAAGTCTAATGCGTTGCATTTTGATTAATACTGCCATTATACAACTATCTATTGCCAGTTTTATTCTCGACTAAAATGTCGATATAATACTTAGTCTGTGTAAACCTTTTGTAATCAAGACCATAATTTTACCCGCAAAACAAACGAAGATGATATTTTGCTTCTTTGGCATAAATTGCATAAACGCATAAAAGATAAGTTTGCAAAAGAAAGTATTTAAAAATATTTTGCTTTTGAACCAAACAAAAAAAAAAAATCATGGTAAAGTGCATAAACTATTTACAGTTTAAAAATAGATTTAAATGAGTACGATAATTTTGAAGCTGTTAGGGAAAGCAGGCCCGCACAGAGACTTAGTGGTGTCTGATAAAATTTTTGGTTAGTACATCGTGAAATCTTACATAAATCAAATCTACCGTGTATTTTGCAACTGTTCTTGAAATCAAGCAATTATTATTATATTATTAACAAACGATTATAAAACGAAACAAAGTGTATTAAATTATACATGGATTACTTGATTTGAAGGAACAATGGCTCTCTTGGACTCGAGAGTTCATCACTGTTGGTGGCGTAAACTTTTTTCAATAGAATTTTTATAACCGCTTTTGGAATAAAATTATGAATATCCAAACAAGATAATCCAGATATTAAGCTATACCTTGACTAATTGGTCGGTCGTAGGATTATTAGATGCCAATTTTAGACTTTATTGAAGCTTTTATTTTTTATTTGAACTTGTAAAGAAGTTAAAAAAAAAAAAGTTCTACCTGGTATCTCATAATTTGCTGTATTACTAGACTGATTAGCACACCCAAAGGCAGGAATATTTGAAATGATTCAGCTGGTTATCTATTATCTAGTTCAAAAAAAAAATGTATTCATGAGGCATGCTAGTCACAACAAAAACATTTTTTATTGAGGGTCGCATAAGCCTCCTTTGTCAGTGAGCCTAAGTAAAATGTACCCTAAGCTCCCTCCTACCTTTTCTGGGCGGTAGGAGGGAGCTTAGGGTACATTTTACTTAGCATCACTTTGTTCAAACATCGTGGTAGTTGAAGGTATAATATTTTTTTCAAGAATCTGTCTCGCCCATGCTATGGCATATAGTCCACAATCAACACCATTAGTTTGTTGTTGAATAGGCAATACTTTTACAGAAACAAAGTTTTTACTGCAGTGTAGAATAGAGCAAATTTGCCTTTTTGTCTCAACAGTAATAGTTCCATGAAAAAGACTGTCAAACATAAAAATCTCCCCTGTTTCACAACCATGTGTGCTGACACAAACCCAATGAAGATTTCCATCGTGAAGAACTTGAACAAATGGAACGAACTGATGGATATGAAAAGCATTGATTTTTCCTTTTATGGGATCTTGCAGTCCGACATCAATCTCCAGCTGAATCTTCATCATTTGTTGGCAAAAGTGAATAACCTTATCATTAAGCATTTCACAATGTTTAATTGCAAAGAGTTCATCGCCTCCAATGAAGGAGGAACTAAGACTTTGAATTTGCTGAAACTTGCTTTGAAGTTGATTATCATTGATTTCACTTAAAGTGGCTCTGCGATGTTCATTGCTTTCACCAGCTATAACTTCTTCAATTAACTGATTGTCAAATTGAACATCATTGGTAACCAAAAAACTTGTACAATTTTCATCAATTGAGTGATCTGTAATAATTTCAGAATAACAAGACTCTTTCTTATCAAGCTTTACACAGATTTCTGTGGCAGTTTTACTTTGTTCATATTTAGCACCAAATCGCTTGATCAATTTTCTTTTTCGTCTAACAAGTAGATTAAAAGGTTTTGGTGACTTTATTATGGTTTTGCTCCAAGTTTCTGGTTGAATCGTTGGATGTAAAAGAATACCTTTTTCAGATGGAAGACTTTGAACTAAGGTAGTTTTCACTTTAAGCAGCTCTTCAAATAAATTATCTAATGTATTTTGAGAGTTACATAGATATGTCAACTGTCTAATGTCATTCAACAGTTCTCTACATCATGCTTCTGGTGAATGTTGGCTATCTTTTAATACCTGACTATTACTTCTTGGGATTGTATGACATATTTTGGTTAACTCAGTATTTGTTTTTAATAGTGTTTCAGCAGAATCATTTTCAGCAGAATTACCCATTGATGTAGTAAACTCTGGAGAATTAACAGTAATAGATGGACCACTTTCTTCTGAAAACAAATCTAAAGCAAAATAGGGAGAATCTCTATAAGCTGCACCCAAATCAAACCAAGAAAGATTTTCTTTAAGGAAGATAGCAAAGAAGTGCTTGCATGGATATGCACTAGTAAACCAAGCTGGGCAAGAACAAGTTGGTAAATGTTCTGCATCACCAAGAAAACACTGGTATATAAGCCTACTGTTAAACTGGAATGATGGAACATTGTATAGTCTGTTTGTCAAAGCAGTAACTCCTGATAAATCAACACCATACAATTTGTCAATCATTCTCATGCAATGATTAACCAAAGGCCTTGGACGATTTGTCAAATAATTTGGTATTTTCTCATGATACTTTTTATATGATGAACTTGCTCTTCTGTTTTCATCAACATAGCTAAAAACATTATTAACATTAGTTTTTTAAAATACACAAAATAAAAACTGTTACTACAACAAACTCACAAAAATAGTCAATTACTATTATAGTTAGTGTTACTATAAGTACTTTTTTCAGCAATTATATACTCATTAACTAAATATTCTTAAAAGATTTTACAGATTTTAAAGCTCATTACTGAAGGACCAAGATAATAAAAATTTTAAGGAGAAAAGTGAATCACATTATATAAAGATTTACAAAAAATGTCAATTATTTAATACTTTATGGTAGGCTATATTTATTACTGTTATCTAATAATATTATTAATATTTATACTAATACTAATAATATTATTATCCTAGAAATACTATTAACTTAATCAGAATAACTATAAATATTGTTATTATTATCAATAGCAGAATTAAAATTTTTTTTCAGTAGACTAACCTGTCATACTTGTGCGGAAGGAACTCTTCAATGCAAACACTAAGCATAGTAGTAAGGGAAGATGTCTTTCTTCTTTCCAAAAATTTGTATTTAAAAGATTGATTTTGACGTTCAATTCCATTGTTGGTATTAATATTCAACAATAGTCTATCTTCTCGTTAGGCAAATAACCATCTCTAAGAATATTTAAAATAGGATATAACTTTGAAAAGTATTGAAAATAATAAAAATTTTAATTGATTTTTAAACATTTAATTAATAAAAAAATCTTGGGTCTTAATAATGACACAACAAGTTATTTAAATCTAACTTATTCTATTTAATAAATTATTGCCAATTCTTATAAAGATTAAAAAAAAATAAAATTAAGTTTTTTATTTCAAACATTGTTAAAACATTTAACCCTTCTTTCTCATCTTTAGTTGTGTTGATAAACTCTTGTTTACAAATCAATGATTTGCAAACCCTTGCAAAATGAAAGTGGATAAATAGGTTTTAAAAATTTTTAGGAAAATAATCATCAAATCAACTTCATGTTGCATGATTGCTAAACATGCAAACACACAAAATTATACTGTCATAGATAAATATTATAAATAAGTTTTAGGCTACTCAAAGCATTAAAAGAAAGCTCGGAAGTGAAAGAAAAAAAACTTTCCATAAAACTCAACACTTCACATCCCTGTCTAAAAAAAGCTTGATTTAAAGCATTACAAAAACATATTTCATAACAAAAATGTATCTAAAAGAAGTTTAGATGGAGAAATTGAAGGAGTTTTGCACACACAAAATTTGGTAGAAATACTATGTCTATAATTGAATACAAAGAAACATATTGCACATAAGTTTTCTCACAACTTCCAAGTCAACAACTTTACTTTAGGACAGGATAAGATACAGATGTTCAAAATATTTAACAAAATACCTAGACAGATTCATCAATCCACCATTATTCACAAGTTTAGATAAAAAAACAAAAATTATTATTTATAAAATTAGACATTTTTTACTTCTTTGAATTAAAAAACATTTATGATTATTAAGAAACTAGAAAGTTGCTTATTGAAAACTAAAGTAGTATACTAGAGGTAACCTTACTTATAATATCTTATTCATAAAAATCTTACCTTTTTGATACAAAACCAAGTGTTTTTCAAATACTCTATGAGCTTTGGATTACTTTTGTATTCAAATGATTCTTTCAATACCTTTACAGCTTCTTTAGAATCCTGAACTGTTTTTGCATGAGCGATTCTACGTAGCTTTACCTTGACATCATTTTTTATTATAGAACATCCATTAATAGATTTGGACAGCCATCGCTCCCAAGCTTGCTCCCGATGGAAGTCACAAATAAATACACTACACCCTAAAGTGATTGAATACACACATATAAGAAATATTCACAAATTAAACTCTATTTCAAAAAATTTATGTTTAAAAACTTAGATGTGAAAAAAATATTTAAAAAAAACTCTACCTGGAAACACAGATTCAAGGGAATTTATTTCTTCATTTGAATAGTCAGTCATAAAGAATTTTGGTTCAAATGAAGGATTCCATTGTTTTAGGCATTGCAGTGCTTCTGTAATGGCTTCTGTAGTTTCGTTTTCACAAACAAAGATGGCAACTATTTGGTAATCAATGTTTGTTTTCACGACCAAAAAAAATAGAGGAAGAGCGTATCGAGTGGTTCGGTATGTAGCATCAAGAAAGGCTAGCTCATTACCATACCGCAAAAGTAGCCTCCTTTGCCACTTATCTTGATAAACAAACAACAAAGATTTATGAAGCTCTTGGTCATTATCTTCTAAACTGACACCTTTTGGTCGAAACTTTATGAAAGATCCCTTAAAGTTATTTTCCCATTCTTTTACTTTTTTAAGTAGACATTCTTGGTCTATGAATGAGTAACGAAGCTTTTGTCTTGCTTTCATCATATGGTTACGGATGGTCTCATCCCTTGGGAAGAAACGCTTATTTGATTTAAGTGGCATATTACTGGAACTGGAATCTATTTGAACAAAATTTTCAAGATGTCTTTTCATTTCTGGAACAATATTAACACCAACTCCAACTAGTTCACCAATTTTAACAATAAGATCTTCTGAAATGGGTTGATTGATACCTGCAGCCTTTAAAAAGCACAGTGAATGGTAAAATAGTTAAATAAAATCATTCTTAAAAGCCTATTTTCAAAAACTTACATCACCAATAGGATGGTTTCTGTGAACAGATATATCAGATATTATCAAGACATATTTTCTACACATAATAATATTTCTATTTTCAGTAAGAGCTACTCGTAGCTTTTTTAATGCATCTTTTCTTAGCCATTCTGAATCCTTATCAAGCTTTAAAAAAAAAATGAAATGTCAACAAATATTTATAAACCTAATAAGAAAATTAGTAAAATTAAAAAAAAAACTCTTCAACCAAAAAATGAAACTACACATTTTATTATAATTTTAACAAAATCAGGTTAGGTTTCACTCATATAGTTTAAAACTAATCAATGGAGTGATTAAAAAAATAAAATGATGGAAATATAAAATACACCTACTAATGTTAATAATATAATATCATCCCTATGTTCACAATATATATAAAACTATGATAGAGTTGAAAACATTATTTACTCAATTGCTTCTATAAACGATATAAACAAAAAACTTAACAAATATTTGAATATACTAATGAAATAACAACAAAAAAAAAAAAAAAATTAAAAAATACAGTTAATTTCTGTTAAGTAAAATACACGTTAACTACAATTTTTGTTATCTCGAACTGTTTTATTTGGTCCCTTAAAATTGTCTAATTGAATACTATTAAAAATTTCCCGTTTAGTCTAAACTTGGATATCTAGAACTTTGAATAAGTAGACTCTTATTGAAACAAATCTTAATAAAATAACGTTAAAAAAGCAATTTTAAAGTTTTAATTAATTTTGAAATAAAAAATCGTTAGCTTTTGGATGCAATATTACCAAATGATAAGAAAGTTATTGTGATGCTATACTTTTTTCAATGTTATCTTTTAAGTGTACAGAGTGAATACAACACAAGCTTCTTTAACCAAGACATTTTTCACGTTTCTGTTAGTATAATGGAGTATATGTTTATACTTAAACATTTAATTAAAAAAAATCATCTTAACTCAAACTAATATCAGTCAAAATTCATATTAATTGGAAATTGCTTTAGTCTAACCATTTTCCTTGGTTCCTTGGAGGTTCCATTAATCGGGAATTAACTGTATGTCACCATTAAAAAAATCCTAATCACAAAACTTAAAATTAGGAATACAATACCTTAAATTCAGGAAACTCATAAACTTCCTTAATGTGAACCTTAGCAGGACAATTAAACTTCTTTGTAACTTGCAAACTAGTTTTACTTTTTTTGAAAGAATGGTCTGCAACCTAAACATTTAAAAAAATTAATTAAAAAAAAAAAAAAAAAAGGATAAAAAGTTTAACTTACTGCTTTATCATTTTGTTTTTTTCTATACTGTTCTTTCGGTTTAACATTTCTATCCTTGCCTTGCTGACAATCAAGAGTGCGATGGGACAAAACAATAAACGGCACTCCAGAATAAGAAAAATCTTTATCTTCAAAAAATACTTTATGATTTTTCTCAATTAACTCTAAATAAAAAAGTAACCACATTATTTTTTGCTTTTCTGAGCTTTTAATTTAGATCAACTTTAAAAATTGGATTAAAAAAAGCAATCTAGCCATCAATTAATTTATATAAAAAAAAAATAGTTATAATAAGTCAAACCTTCTTTTGTTTTCTCCATTCCTTTTGTGTAAGCTGCAACATAATGAACTGTATGTAATATTTCATGGTCTTTAATTTTTGAACAAACATCAGCATATGTTGCAAGAATTTGCCGTTCTTCAAGAGTATTAATGGCATTTAATGGTACACTTAATGTTCTTGGTTCTAAAAATGGAATTAAAACAACATTAAACTCATACATTTCAAATATATACATAAAAGCATAAATTAAATGTTTTTCATGTGTATAATTTATATACATATATAGAGACCATATTTTTGTATACTCAATATACAAGTGGTTGTACCATATATTTATACTACATCAAAGCTAAACTATTTGTGCAAAAAAATAGACTAACTAAAATTAGTAAAAGATAAATAACTTTGGGAAAATGCTTAGAAAAAAAAACGTTATACGATATACAATATCATAAGACGAAATACAATTATACAAGATATCATCAGATAGTACTGAGTTGATCTATGCTATTTAGGACGAAACCACTATATTTTATTCCAGGGGTTGATATATGGAGAAAAGCAGATAAGATGAGATTTAAGGAGGGTGACAGTATATGGGTAAAATTGACTCAAGAGACAAAATGTGGTCAGCAGTGGATACAAAGAGTAGTACGAAAACAAATTATATTGTTGATCAAAGTAGTAACTGTAACTCATGTATGTCATATTTCAAACCTACTCCACAATATCCAAAATCATCAAATAAATGAATGAAAGTAAATGCTTCAATCATATGGTTTAAAGACTGAAAAAAGAAATTGAAAACATCAAGGGAAGAAACGATGAAGTTGAAGTTAAGTTCAGAATAATTCCATAAAAATAATAAACAAGTGATGTGATCCAGACAAATAATAAAGCCATCACAAAAATTAAACTTGCGAATGATTCACTAAGGAGTATGTAATTTTTTTTTAGTGAACTAAATAAAAATTTGAAGACAAGGTGTCATCAGTCTCTGTGAGCAGTGTGATTAATGATATAGTTATATATTATATAAAACTTTATTTTGATATTGCATGAAAGAAACATTTAGGTAAACTCTTATAAAATAGTAGCTAGGTCACAGCGCCTCACAGAATTTTTTAATGTTTTAGATATGACTTTGTGGCATTGTGAAAACTCAAAACATCAGCATATTAATAGTTATATAAAATGATAAAATTTTGCAAAAAATTGCAATGATTAGAATCTTAGAAAAAGCAAGAATGCCCTAAAAGCTTGTCACAACTTTAAGTATATAGCGTGGGTTAGAATAATAATAGTTCTCTTCTTATACTAATATTATTATTGTTGCTAATATTCCTGTGTTGTTATTGTTAGTGTTCTTGCTATTGTTATGATTTTTGTTACAGCTGTTACTATTTTTGCTGTTATCAATATTATTACTTTATTGGCTATAATATAATTCAATTTTATTATCATTATTATAATTATTATAGCTATTTTAGCAGTTATTACAATTATTATAGCTTGTTTTTATTACTGTTTATTGTTTATTGGTATTACTCATACTATTGTCATTGTATTAATGGTAATATCACTTATTACATAAATAATCATCATTATCATTAGTTGATAATCATTAATACTATTAGTCTTGTGAATGTTTTATATATCTTATTTAAGTTATGTGTCATTGTAGGTCAATAAACTCTTGTCAGTTAATAACTGTTTTGTTTGAAACAAAGAAAAATATACTTACCAAATCAAAAAATCAAATCAAATCAAATCAATATATTTTCACTTAAATAATAACTGTATATATACAATCGTGCGGGACATTTACAAACAGTTATAAACTGATGACGCGTAAAGACCTATGATGGTATAAATATAGCATAATAATAATGATAATAATAATAAGTAATAAAAAATAAATAAAAATAAATAGTAATAATAATAGTAATAAATAGTAATAATAATATTAAATACAGTAATATAATAAGTACTATCTATATATTTTACTATATATAGGTATATATTTTACTATATATTTATCTATATATATTGTAGTGATTATCATAAGGATAATGCAAAAAAAATATATATATATATATATATAAAATATAAAAATCATAACAATATTAATAACAAAAAATATAACAGTAAAAAGAAGGAAAGAAAGGAAGAAGAGTCAAAGAAGTAGAAGTCATAGGAGTTTTGTTGTGATCCAGCATTTTTCAAGCATAGAAAAATTGAATATGAATTAAAGAAAAAGAAAAAAAAAAAAAATTGTTATAGAGAATTAAGCGGGACGATTGCATAGAAAATAGTTTATTGTTTATTTATTACATGTTATATGGTTTAGTAGTGCCACAAATTTTAGAGCCATATAACTTTACAGGATGATGAAAATGAGGGTACTTGATTGTGACTAAATAAACATTTATATATTTTTATGTTTTATTTTTAGTTTTATGTTTTTATTTTTATTTTATTTTTATTTTATGAGTTTTATATTTTTATTTCTATTTTATGGGTTTTATATTTTTATTTCTATTTTTGGTTTTATATTTTTATTCTTATTTTTATTTTTATAACAACAAATTATTTTTCAAAAAAAATAAATATATCTAAGAACAAACTTGATTTAAAAAATGTATAATAAAGTTTAAAGAAACACCAATCAGCATGGCTCATAAATTATGACATATTAGATTTAACATGACATTAAATCTCAAGGAGCATAATTAAATAAAAAAATTAAAAAAAGGTTATAAATATTATAATAATATAGCATACGATACAGATATTAAGTAAAATTAATAACTTTAACTATATTATTAATTTTTTAATTATTCAAAATGTTAAAAAGACACAATCAAATCATATTCGAGAGATCATTTAAGTTTATAATAAATATAAAATCTTACCTATAAAATCTTCTGGTTCCATTAAGGAACCATTCTCATTATCTTTAAAGCTACCAGAATCATACAAATCATCCCCATTTATTTCAATATCGTTTGAAAGCATTTTGAAAAATGTTTGAAATGTTGAAATCCAAAATTTTAGAAACTGGTTAAAAATAAAAAATCATTTACCAAGCGACTGTTAAAATATATTTTATCGAAACCACGCTTCAAATACATAGTTTATATAAGTATGTTTTACGAGACTAATAGTGAAGCACTTTTGCATACAAAGTCTATATGCAGTTTTACGTGACTACTGGTGAAGAACTTTATTTATAAACTGATTTACATGTCTATTATAAAGAGTTGAAAATTAGAGTTTTTTAAAAAAGAAAATTTGTACTAATTGCAAAACTAGCTTACATGTTCCATGTCAATATATGAGCTCTGAGGAGATTTTGTTTTCATGATTTGTTTCAACCATAGTTTGGAGGAGGCTGATATTAGGTACGTGAGTAAAAAATTTCAAATTGTTTGAATACTATAATGTTATTTATCATTAGAAAGAGGATTATTTTAGTATTTTAAAGGTGAAAAAATTATCAAAATCGAACAATTGGTTCAAAAGTTATGACGGTTTAAGTAGCGATTTTTTCTAAATATGGATTTGTTGGAGAAACTGTGGTCAAAATAATGTTTTTCTTCACTTAAATTGTCATAACTTTGCCAATTCTTATCGAAATACAAATATCTTGGTGTCAAAAGATAGGTGTAAAAGTGGGTTACAACTTTATGTTAAACTCTAACCACCGGGTGTATCGGATGGACAGAGGGGGCACCAAACCACCACCTCGCCCGTATAAAACTGGACACTTTTTTCAGAATTTTTTTTTTTTTAAATTACATAAGAAATATAAATACACAAAAAGTTATTTTAAATTTATAGTAAACCACCAAAATATACGAGAGGTGAATGTTAGCAATAGAGATGGGTGTGGTGGCGATTGGTGTATCACACCCTAGGATCAAAAACGACTTGATTTTATAAATATTTATATCTTTACTATAATGAGTAAAATTAGTACATAATATAAAATTATGTTATACAATCTTACGTATAAAAGTGGTGTTTCTATTACAAAGGGGCGTATGCCCACCACCTGCCTAACCACCCCCCCCACCTCTCCACCCAACCTAAAAAAAATAAATATTTTTTTCAAAATTTGAACAATAAATTTAAAAAATAAAATAAAAAATTGGAAATAAATTAAAAAATAAATTCATACCAGACAACCACCAAATATGGGAGGTTAATGCAAAACTCACAGTAGATATGTTGATGATGTTTTAGTACTATAATATCAAAAAATGTTTCAATTCTTGAAATATCTGATTGAATATTTAAAGTACAACAACAAAGAAGTAAAAAACATATTCCACTAGATTAAAAGATACATTAGTGGTGCATCCATGGTCATAAGAGAGTGGAGTTTAAAAGAGGGCGTATCCAAATATGTCATAAAAAAGAGGCATTCTAATGCCCTTTCCACCTCTTACCAAAAATTATTATTTAATTGGATATATATTACAAAAAAAATTATACAACTACTAATGTGGGGCTATAAGTCAATTGGCAGTAAAAAACATGTCATCTTTCTAACCAAGTATAGCAAAAACCTATAATGAAGTCTTTCATGTGATTATTACATTAACAGAAGTAAGGACCATACAGTATAGTTAACGAGCTAGCCATTTTGTTTGGTAAACAAACAAATTTTCTGTTTCAAAATAAAAAATAAATAAAATATTAAAAAATAATAATAATAATATAAAACTATTTTAAAGAAAATACAATATATTTTTGTCTTGGCTTTTAGTGAATGATTAAAATAATTAATTCCAAAAATGAAACTGTTTTAACCATTTTTAACGATAGACACCACGTGAAGGTAAGCCAGAGCCGTCTATCAAAAAATTTAACAAGTCACAACACTTGCTGTAATATTTAGGCAAGTCACAACACTTGCTGTATTAATTAGGCAAGTCACAACACTTGCTATGTAACTAGGCAAGTCACAACACTTGCTATATTATTTAGGCAAGTTACAACACTTGCTATATAATTTATGCAGGTACAACACTTGCTGTATTATTTAGGCAAGTCACAACACTTGCTATATAACGTAGGCAAGTCACAACACTTGCTATATTATTTAGGCAAGTCACAACACTTGCTAATTAATTTATGCAAGTAACAACACTTGCTGTATTATTTAGGCAAGTCACAACACTTGCTGTATTATTTAGGCAAGTCACAACACTTGCTGTATTATTTATACAAGTCACAACACTTGCTATATTATTTATGCAAGTCACAACATTTGCAATACATTTTTGGCAAGTCACAACACTTGCAGTGTTATTAAATTAATTAAATTGTAACTCACCGGAAACAACATCAGCAGTAAGCTGGATCTTTTTCATGCCATAGTCAACAGCTTCATTATCAGTTTCATCATCTTTCCAGTAAGAAATGGTGTAAATGAAGTCATTTTTTCTTTTATTAACTTTTTTTACTCTGTCGCGATATAAAACACTTTTGCATGTCTTTGGATCGTACCATTCATGTTCTAGTTTCTTCCCAACAATTCTATCTGACATGACATCTTCTAAATCAAATAGTTGGTCATTGGATAAGTGTTTATATGAATTAATAATCTCTTCAAAATTTAATTTAGATAGGTCACGCTCTAACTTTCTTTTTTCTTTTTCATCCATTTTTTGGCGCTTGATTTTTTGTCTTTTGCAAATCTCATCTCCTACTTTGGATCGATAGAGTCGATTTGTAAATCTGTTTTTACGTGCTACATTAATTGACCATTTAACAATCTTTTCTCTTAAACTTAAATCTAGAGTGTCTAGATAGTCGACAGTCCTATTCTTTTTTGATCTAAGAATTGTATTTGATAAAGAACTGTATTTGAAAACTAATAGTAAATGACTAAATACTAAATTAATTCATATAATAGGGATATAACTGACTGATCCTCTGTAAAGCAAGTTCATCTAAACAAATTAAATTAACTTTATTTTTACAAAGTAATATAAAAATTTGCATATAGTAAGTCATTTGTATATATATATATATATATATATATATATATATATATATATATATATATATATATATATATATATATATATATATATATATATATATATATATATATATATATATAAAAATATAAAAATAACTACCGTGCTATTGAAAAAAGAAAGTAACTAACTGATGTTGTTGGCTGACGCCATTTCACAACTTAGAGCATCTAAAACAGCGAAAGAAATATTTAAGTTATACATAAAGGTTTAGATAGTGGCCAAATAATAATCTAAAATTAATTTAATAAATTTATATAAAAATAACTTCTTTATTAGTTATAAATTATAATCTAAAGGCTTTTCTTGTTAAATAAAGACAATGTTCAAACTTCAAATTAGATATGATTCATAACTAATTTGATTCATATATAAACTATATTATGAATATAATACAAAATACTATGTGAAACCTTTATTTTCTTTCTCCATTTTGTTTCTGAATGAAATATAAAATTAAAGTCTTATTTTATTATTTACTAAAAATCCTTTTAATAAAACAATTTTGTTTAAATTTACATATTTTTAAATCATATTTTCACTATAAAGTATCTAGGTTTATAATATCAATTTATGAAATAAGTTAAATATTGCTAATAATATTATTAATATGAATGTTATATATAAAAAAAAATATATATACACAAATAATCAATGGACCCCTCTGTCTCCCGCGCTAACAACAGGGAAAATGTAAATTAGGTAACAAAAGTGCAGCAAGAAATAGGGTGACTGCTACATAATATTTTTCAACGAAATTTGGCAGGTGCATAGATAAATGAATAACTTAAAAATAAAAATTGAATAGATAAAATATAGACTATATCCTGGACATTAATTTCACCACAGACGTACAACTAAAACTTTGACATCAATAAACTCGGTAATATATCAATTGAGTATAATTAAAACCAAATTAATAATAAGCTTCAACTATTCTTCTTTCTAAAAATACACTATGTTGATAACGAATACTAAAAAGTTATTTCAGAAAGCCTTCCTCAAGCACGCTAACTTTGAAGAGACTGCGAAAATCGTGGCACAAAATTTAGCACAAAATTCGGTTCCGTAAAACGCAATTGTCACGTACCTACTGATATATTCTTTTATTTACTTCAATAAAACTTTTTTACAATTTAAAAAAATTTTGGCAGGCTACATTAAGTTATAAAATATTTGAAAATTTAACAAAAAAAATGATATTTGTCTACAGAACAGTAATTTTTGTACAGTTACATATAAACACTGACACTGAAAGCAAGAAAAAGTATTGAAGTCAAATAAGTTAACCAAATAAAAGTGGATTATGGCATAAATAAAAGTGGATTATGGCATAAATAAAAGTGGATTATGGCATAAATAAAAGTGGATTATGGCATAAATAAAAGTGGATTATGGCAAATGGTTGTGGCATTTTTTGTATTGTGTTAATTGAAAAAAAAAGATTTAAAAAACTAAACTAAGTGATTAAAATCAAACGTTTTAATGAAAAAAGAGTAATAAAAAAAAGAAAAGAAAATTATCAAAAAAAAGAACAAAATAAGTTGTCATGCCATGAATATTTTTGCTATTATAAAATGTGTTTTGTATGTATAAGCTCTTGAAATATTTCACTTGAATTTGCATGTGTGCAATTTTTAAATGTGTTTCTCATCAAATATAATGTTCATGTTCTATAAAGCATGCTCAATACAAAGTTTATATGCAATTGCACCAGACTACTGGTAAAGTACTTAAAATATGCAAAGTATAAATTTTAAGCTGAGGCAGAGGTTGTTCTAAGCTTGTTACTGCATCTTTATACGAACTTGTTAATTATAAACAGTTTAACATTTAAAATTTTGGAAAAAGAAAATTTTTACAGATGTTTTGCCAAACTAGCTTACATGTTCCATATAAATCTATAAACCCTGAAGAAGTTACTGTTCAACCTAAGTTTTGAGAAGGCTGATAAGGCGTACATCAATATTTTTCTTTATATATATTATATAGGATGAAAATTGGATATTAATCTAATGGAAATAGTTTGAATAATAAATTGGATAATAATCTATTGGAAAATTTAACAAAAAAAGTGATATTTGTTTTTTCACTGAACATCAAAACTTTACTGAGTATTAAAGTCAAAAAATTTAATCAAATAAAGGTGAATGATGGCAATTTTTGTAATAAAAATAACTTCATCAAAATTAGCTTTTACATTTGAAGAAGCAAGTTTTCTAAAAAATTATTAATATTACATCAAAATAAAACATAACGCATCTCTGTTTTTATATTAATAAACAGAAATTTAAAAAAAGAACACTTGTTTTTATTGGTTATACTAAAAATTACACAATGAAACTATTCATAAAATTTGTAAATATGGAGTACATTTTATTTAAGGTTTTTTTTCTAATTTTTTTAGATTTATTTTCTTTTTCTTTTCTTTTAGATTTATTTTCTTTTTCTTCTGGAGTATATAATGTACAATAAATTATTAGCATCATAAATATATAAAATTTATCAAAGTTTGCTGCTTTATTTAATATTATTTACCATCAGTTGCTAATAAAGGATACACATTTTATATTAATTATAGAATACAATAATGAGTATTTTGTTCAGGTTAAAAGCTATATATCAATAAACATGTATTGAGTTTTGAAATTGAAATAAAAAACAACATGAACTTGCATGTTTGCAATCTTTCTTGTTTTTACCTTTTTACACTTAGTTTTTCATAAAGGTGTGGTAAGTTGAGAGTTATTGCCTTTGGTAATCAGTTTACTATATTAAAACACACTTGTGGACATCAGGTTATAGATTTTTCTAATAACTTATTATGCTACAATGCTTTGTGATCTTTTATTACTATACATTACCAAAGGGTATCTAAATTCGCTCTTGCTTACAATTGCTTTTAATTTAAGAGTGTTGCAAATCATCTGGGCTAGCTATAACAACCAATAAGCAATATTCTCAAACTTTTTTAGTGTTGTATATAATTTATATATGGGAGTAATGAGTGTAAAGTTCTAAAAAGTAATTAGGCTACTTTTTCAAAATACTTTTCTTGCTAAATGATTGGATAAATGGGAACTTAATTTGAAAAAAATGATACCAAGTTAATAATAGTCTATTGATATTAGTAGGTAAATTTTAAAACTGTTTTAAAAAATCTATCGTGTGAGAATCACAGCATAGTCAAGTTTTACCATCTGGTTTATAGTTTGTTACAATGGTTGTCTTTTTTATATCTTAGTCTAAGACTTAGAATTATAAAAACAATTAGAAAAACAAACTAATTTTTTTAAATCTTTATTTTTAAGAAAAAATTCTGACATTCACGGATGTTTTGAGTTGTGATGGTTTGTATAAGTATTTGTACTATATTGCACAAAATTGGATAGAAAAATCATAATTTTTTTTGCTATTATTATTTGGTTTTTTATGAAATTACTCAAATTCACTTTTGTTATTCAATATACGTTTCTTGACATTTGTTTTGATTTAAACATACGCGCAAAAGCCTCTCTTTCAAAATCAGCGAATCAGATTGCGCATATCTCTGCCTATTCTGAGTCTGTATAGGGTTTCAAAATATGCTGCCGGACAAGAAAACTTTATAATTCGGTGTGACGTCATGCAGCTTGATCGATGTCTAGAAGTTAGATCAAAAAATGCTGATAAAATCCTTCGCTAATAAAAGTATTTTATTTCTCTTTAGGCGGCCGCCTAATATGCCGCACCCTAGATCCTTCCCAGCACTTTAAACTTTAACGTCAAAACGAGTTTTAAAATTTATAAAATGTGTAAATATTAAAGCAAAATATATTTAAAAAAAAAAGTTTTTTTATCAATTTGAAAAATTTGTCACGTGACTGAAGTCTTTTGTCTCGTGTCATCACAATCTAATTACGGAGTTCAGATTTCCCATGAAAAGCGGTGTTTTATATGTAAAATTAATAAAAAGCTAATTTGATGAAGAAACTAACCACGTTTAAAAACTATGAAAGGATTTCTTGAAAAAATATGGTAATATTTATAAAATATTAACAGTTTTAATTTAAAATGCAGCAATTTCAATAAAATATAAATGCGATAAAAGTAATTTAGGAGGAATCAAATTTAAGGTGGCTCAGGTAATAGAAATCACTTCTGCATTTTTATGGTAAATGTTTCAATATAACTTTAATTAAAAAATAATTTTTTTTACCCACAAATACATTGCAGAGTCAGCAAAAAATCAGAAAAATATGCATACACTTTTAAAGCATAGTAACTCTCAAAATATAGATTCAATGAGCCTAAAATTTCAGAATTTGTTGCCAACACGAAGGGAGTGTTGCAAAATTTAATTACGAAAATTTTTATATCAAAATTGGTGATTAAAAGCAACAGAAGAAAAACAGAAATCCATTTTTTATTCAAGAAATTATTCGAAACTTAAAATATTATCACGAATTTTACGTAATTCTGCTACAGTCCCTTTAGTAATTGTTAAGGTGCACACCCTGAAAATTTTAAGTTAACTGATTTCTTAGTTTTTAAGAAAATTCATTATAAGACTTGTGCAATATTGAAAAAAACAGTCCTTTAAAATCAAATTTAAAAAATGCACTATCAAGTTTTTAGGTTGCAAAAGCAATAAGTACTAAATTAATTACTAATGGAATATAGTTCACTAAAAACACAGGAAATCACTGTTGCTAGGGGCATTGCTTTAGAAAGACTGTACCTTAAAAAAAAATTAATTTATAATATTGAGCTTAAATGTATAGAAATGTCTATATTTTCTGTATCTAAAATAAATTTCAAGTTATATAACATAAAACAAAATTTCAGTTTCTTTAACCAATTAGCCATCTTAGACACCTTTATTATTTCTTGTAATTGGTGACTAAGCTGATTTATTTTTATCATAGAATTCTTTTCTAGTTATGCAATTCTTTTCTATATGTTTACATGATTTGTAAAACAATAGTTTTATGAGTATTGTTGAAATACTTTAAAACAAAATTTTTAAAACATTTTTATACACCAGTCAAATATATAAGACAAGATTTGCTACTTAAAAACTTAAAAGAAAAATAGAATTTTGGCTTAGGTTTTTAAGAAGTACTTATTGTTTCAGATAATGATTTGTGGAATCTGTGGTAATAAATTTCAACATTCCTACCAAATGAATTAGTTATATATATTTATATGATTTGTGGAGCATTAAGTTTATGAATCAGTTAATTTGCCTTTTAGAAAATGAAATTTTTAATAATATTTGCAAAGAACTATGCGATAAGAAATGTTATTTTTATTTCATTTTAATTTTACAGGAAAAAAAATGGAAAAGATGAAGAAATTTTGAAATCTACTCTTAATGTTAGAAGTGGTCCATTGGGATACACAAAACTTCACGATGAAGTTTTTTCTAAAAAGCCTGATAAGCTTAGGAAATTACTTGAATATGGGGCAGATGTAAATTTGATGTCAGATGGTGGTTATACACCACTACATATAGCAGCATCTATAGATGCTTGCAGCTGCATTGAAGTGCTACTTGAATATAATGCTTGCACAACAATACGTGATGAAAATAAAAGAACACCATATGATACAGCAGTTTATTATGATTCTGTTAACTCTGCTAAACTCCTACTAAGTCATGGTAATTAAATTTTTCATATTTTCATGTGCAAAGAGAGAATATATCAATGGGAAAATAATATAAGTAAAGTTAATGGATTTGTAGGATCATATAATTTTATAAAATAATATAAAAAAAAATTAATATAGGGTTATTGAAATGTATAACTTATTTATTTAGACAATATAACACCATTAGGATTTGAACATCTTCCAAGTAAATTTATTGAGTTTGTTACAATATTACAATTATTACAATCACTAGAAACAGATTCATTCATCAACTCGATTAATTCAGAGACTTTTGGTAATGATTCATTAAATCATTATCATTGATTGTAAAATGATGTTCCTTCATATATGCTAAAATATGTAATTAAAATGATAAAGTTTACCAACTTGAATTAAGTTATATTATTAAAAATATTTTGATGAAAAAATTGTTCACATGATAAAGTATTTACATCATATCGAATCATAAAAACACTTTTCATTTGTCTTAAAATTTTGTTTGAAAACGCATGTTAACTGTGTGTCAGTAGAGGAGGAATTGCAGTTATACAGCATTATATTCCAATCAAAAGTCAAAGACAAGTAAAAATATTAAGTTTTCATAATATTCTCAGCTCCAAGTCCTATAGCCCGGTTAGAGACCTTCTTTAGATTCTTTCTAGATATAATCCAACAATAGTTCCAAATATTTGTATTAATATAACAACAACATAAAATCTATTCTTGGTTTGGGAAAAATAAAAGATTTAAAACATAATATAAAAAGTGTGTACTTTTTTATTAATTTCTTTTTAATAGTTATTATTAATAATGATTATAATTATTATTTTAATTTTTATAAAGGTATGTATTATAAAGTAAGGGATGTTGAGAAAGTTTAAAACAATATTTATGCACCATATTCTTTTTTAAAATTAAACTTTCTCCTTGTCATTCAACTTTTTTATTTTCTTAATGCTAAACCATGCTTATCTTGTAAAAAATAAGCTTTTCTTGAAACTTTAGAACTAAGTTCTGGTTTGCATTCAATCTTGTTAAGAAATTCCTGACAAGATAAGTTTTTTGTAGCAGGAGGCTTAATTATTAGTAGATTATCAGAAACCAGCTTATTCCATGTGTCAGACTCAATATTCAAATTTTTAATGTCTGTTAACTCTAATGCGACCATTTATTTTGGTAACCAGAACAGCTGGAGGACTTTTTCAACATTTTTATATCAACCTTACTGCTCTAGTTCATTTATCTTTTAGATAATCTACAAGGAAAAATACAAGAAATTTTACTAGAAGTAGTCTTGAGCTGCAGCTTTTCCATTTTCACCATTAAATAAGTTTTTTAATAATTAAAGGAAGTATCCAGAAGTTTCCAGAAGCATGCAGAAGTTTCCAGAAGCATGCAGAAGTTTCCAGAAGAAGCATCTGGAAACATCCAGTAGCATCCAGAAATATCCAGAAACATTCAGAAACATCTAGATGCATCCATAAGCTTCCAGAAGCATCGAAAAGAAGCATCTAGAATCTTCCAGAACAGGTTCACACAGGTTCATTTTACTATATAAGACACATGTAAATCGACATGTAATTCAGTCAGTATATGGAAGTCAATCAGTCAGTATTTTCAAGACAGTTTATCGAAGTGAGTTTTATCAAAGTGTTTTATCGAAGAACATCAATAGAAGAACTGAAATACAACAAGTGTTTCATTACATCAATACAGTCCACATCCAACCAAGACGTTGTGTTCCACAGAGCATTATTGTATCATCAAAAGGGAAATGTAACACGGTAAGCCTTGAGAAGTGTGATTATTTATTTTTATTATTTTTATGACTTTTATGACAAGTGCAAAAATGGCTCCCGACAGCCTTGGATTGGAACTAAGAAAGAAAATTATTGGCGATTACGTAAGTGGAATGTCACAAAAAAGTGTTTGTGATAAATATTCCGTGAAAAAATGGACCGTATCAAGACTATGTTCCAAATATCGTTCTACGGGAAAGTTGGCAGCAGATAACAAAGGTGGAAGACCGCGTTCCACCACTTCTAGAGAGGATTCTATGATTGTCAGATCCATCAAATAGGATCCCTGGATATCATCAGTCGAGATACAAAAGTAATTAGAGCTGCCTGAATCAGACTGAACAATCAGACGACGTGCTATTGAAGCCGGATTGTTTTCTCGACGCCCTGCAGAGAAACCGCTGATTTCACTAAAAACCAGAAGAAAAGACTCCTGTTTGCTACATCTCATATTGACTGGAATGTGCAGAAATAACAAACTGTCCTGTTCAGTGATGAATCGAAGTTCAACATCATTGGGAGTAATGGCATTTGCCGTGAACGACCGGCCGAAAAAATGCCTCGATTTACATTACTGCCATAAGACCATGAAGCATGGTGGAGGCAATATAATGGTCTGGGGTGTTTTTCTGCTAACGGTCTAGGTCCAATACATCGAAACGATGGAATAATGGACCGTTTCATGTATAAAAATATCCTGAAAGATGTTATGTT
>NC_088927.1:13495000-13617500 GCF_038396675.1 Hydra vulgaris
CAGATTTTCTAGTCGTTTTGAGAACATTTCATAAAACAAACAAAAAAAGCGCAAAAAAGATTAATGGGAGCAAAAAGAGACAATTGCAAAAAAAAATAAACTAGGAAAAGAAAATAACTTTTAATGCAAAAAAACTTAAAAATAAAATAGAACGAATATTAAGAATATTATTATATTTAAGAATATTTTTGAAACTCTCTTTTATAACTTTTTGATAAAATCAAGCAACATTTTTTCTATAATGTAACATCTTACGATTGCTTAATAAGAATGTTTTTTTATTTATCAAAGAGTATAATATAGTTTTTATCTATATATATATATATATATATATATATATATTTTTCTGTTAATTCACCTCCCCAAGGCCTAGAAGGCCACTATAGACGAGGAGGCTACTTAATTGTGGTTATAACCCTCTCTCAACTCTATGGCTTCAAAACACGAACCTTAACAAACAAGGCCGCTGCACGGAGAGACAAGTTGAGTGCGGTACTACCAGAGACCATATACTCGTGTCTTATTTCCAGTGCTGATTTAAGGAGGGTTGGGGGTTAAAGGGGGCTGTAGCCCCTTCTAAAATTAGCATTAGATAGGTCTATAATATTACATAGGTTTTTTTTGGTTTAGATTTTACTATTTTGCTAACCTTCAGGCTTATGTTTATATAGTAGGGGACATAAATCAAATAATTGGAAAATGTGACATGTGCCCTTTTTTCCCTGTGGTCTTCAAATGAAATAATTAAATCATTGAGTTACTGTAGAAATCAAATTAACTAGATAGAGATTAACTAAAAAGGTTAAAAATATTTTATGAAGAGGAAGTGGAACTGCTTCACCTTACCAGTAATGATATTTAGTGAGTGGGCTTTTTAATTTTTAATTAGTATTTAAAACAGAAGAAAGTAATTTTAAGTTTAACGAGTTTGTAAGAATGGCAACTGAAGTGAGTTAGTAAACCAATATCTAAGAACTTAAAAACTTAAAAACTTTTCTTTATATCTAATAACTTTTTAAATATATATATATATATATATATATATATATATATATATATATATATATATATATATATATATATATATATATATATATATATATATATATATATATATATATATATATATATATATATATGTATATATATATATATATGTATATATATATATATATATATATATGTATATATATATATATATATATATATATATATATATATATATATATATATATATATATATATATATATATATATATATATATATATATTCGGTTCTGTTGTGACCTGTTGTAGTTTATTTCATCTGCCTGATTTATTCCATCCCATTGCGTAAAACTCAAAACCAGTTAAAGATGTTTGTTTGTTGTTTTGATTGTTTTATTGTAAAATCTTTGTTGTCGCTGTCATTATTTACTAAATTTTTGTTGGTGTTATTGTCTTTATTTATGAAATTCTCCTTTTATTATAATTGTTATCATTTTGTTACTATTATTAATATTGTTATTATTATTGTTGTTATTATTATCATTATTATTATAATTAGTATTATTGATGAGTTATTATTACTATTTTCATCATTGACTATAAGGTTATGTTGTATATTCAGGTATTTACTTTATATTAGTACTTGTACTATTGTAAATTTCCTTGAAATGTTATAACTTATTTCAAAATATATCTGATTTTGTTTTATAACTGTTAGAAGTTAACTTAAACGTTTGTACTACCTTGACAAACATAAACAAGGAGAAAAAAAGCTTAGTGGATAGGAATTTTAGAAATAAAGTTTACATTAAAGTATTATTAGAAAGGCGACAAAAAAAAGTTATAGTAATAAAAAATAAAAAACTATTAACTAATTAGCTATTTATTTACATAAAAATGTAAAATAAAAATGTGGCAGTTGCTTGGTCTATTAAACAGTGTTCTGAGTACTATCTATGTTTTGAGTCAAGTTCTTCAACAAATTTAAAAGTACCAAAAACTATAAAACACAAAAACCATTATCATCACCAAGTTTCCTAAACCTATCATTCACTAATATTTGTGGTCTTCGAAGTAACTTTTCTTCTGTTGAGTCTTATCTCTTGCAAAGTTCACCAGACCTACTTGCTCTTTGTGAGACTAATTTAAGTTAAGCTTGCGATCTTTTAGTGTTGATGGTTATCGTCCTTTAATTCGTAAAGACTCCAATAGTCACATGCTTGGTCTAGTCATTTACATTCGTAAGAATTCACCCATTTGTTGTAAAACTAGGTTTAAATCCACAGACTATTCTTTCATGTGCTTTCGTTTATCACCACTTCACTCTATTGCCTTTCTCTTTGTTTTATATCTCTCTCCTTCATCTGCACTCTTTTTGATGTTATTTCTGATCATATTGACCAACCCCTCTCTCTTTTTCCATCAGCTAATATTGTTGTTGTCTGTGACTTTAATGCTCATCACACTGAATAGCTTGGCTCTAGTGTCAGCGATTCTGCAGGCATTAAAGTCCACAACTTTTGCCTTTCTCAATCCCTAACTCAAATAGTCAACTTTCCAACTCGCTTTCCAGACAACCTGAATCATATACCTTCTCTACTTATGTCTTGTTTCTGATCCTAGTCAGTGTTCAGTTTCTCCACATTCATTCTTAGGTGCTTCTGATCACAGTTTGATCTCTCTAAAACTAATATATCATTCTTCTTCATTACCTGAATCTTACCTCTTACAACTACCTTTAAGCTGACTGGGACTCTTTCTGTGATTTTCTTTGTAATGGCCCTTGGGAAGAAATCTTTCATCTTCCTGTCGACAAATGTGCTTCTTTTATAAATTCAGGCTTTAATGGAATCTTTTATTCCCTCTCTACAATTCATGTCAAGCCTCACTGGTTTTCCCTCCATGGTTTTCCTCTGATTGTGCTGCTGCGAAATTGAAATCGTTACTTTCATATCCATCAGCAAAACAATTCTTCAGAAAGCAGCAGACGTCTGTTTATTACTGCTAGAAACCATTTTAAAAAGGTTTTGTCTAACGCCAAAGGTCGCTATTCTAAGGTCATGAAATCTCGTATCTCATCTCAAAAATTAGGCTTTCGTGTCTACTGGAAAATCTTTATCTATTTTCAATAATTCTGGAGAGTGATCTGATTCGTCTAACTACTGTCCCATTAGTCTTCTTCCTATCATAAGCAAGGTTTTTGAATCTTTATTAATAAACACTTAATTTCTCATCTTGAATCTAATAACTTTCTGACCATCAATATGGATTTCGATCTTCTCATTCCACAGCTGATTTGCTAAAAGTAATAACTGATAGGTTTTTTCGTGTATTAGATAAAGGTGAAGTGGTTAAGGCCATTGGTCTTAACATTTCAAAAGCTTTTGATAAAGTTTGGCATGCTGGTCTTCTCCATAAGCTTTCTTCTTATGGTGTATCTGGCAACATCTTTTAGATTATTGAATCCTTCCTTTCTAATCATAGTATAAAAGTTGTCCTCGATGAACAGCACTCTTCCTTTTATTCTGTAACTTCAGGGGTTCCTCAAGGTTCTATCCTTGGCTCTATAATCTTTTTAATTTACATTAACGATTTTCCAGATATTCTCACATCTAAGGTGGGATTGTTTGCTGATGATACTACCATTTATTCTTGTCATAATAAGAAGCCAACGCTCTCTGACTGCTTGAAGGGGGCATTTGAGCTTAAAAAGGATCTCACTTCTGCTACAGCATGGGGCTCACAGTGGCTGGTGAACTTTAATTCGGATAAAACTCAATTTTTTCAGCCAATTGTTATTGCAATAATTTAGATCTTCCTATTTTAATGACGGTAATGTACTTGATGAGTCATCTACTCTTATCTTCTAGGATTAATTCTTACTTCCTATCTTTCTTGGAAACCATATATAAAATCTGTTGCAAAATTAGCATCTGCTAAGGTTGCATCTCTTTATTGAGCTCAACACTTTCTTACTTCGAATTCTATTCTCTATTTCTATAAATCTTAAATCCGGCCTTGTATGGAATGCTGTTGCCATATCTGGGCCGGATCTTCTAATGATGCACTTTCTATTTTAGACAAGATGCAAAAACGTGTTGTAAACATAGTTGGACCTGCTCTTGCAGCCAACCTCCAACCATTATCACATCGTCGTAATGTTGCTTCTCTTTCTCTTTTCTACAAATACTATAATGGGCACTGCTCTAAAGAGCTAGCGTCTCTTGTGCCATCTACTATAATTCATTCTTGTGTTACTCATCATTCAATTAAGTGTCATCCTTTTTCTGTGGCTGTTCCTAAGTGCTCAAGCAACTCTAATTTGTCTAGTTTTTTTCCTCTAACACCAGTTCTTTGGAATTCGCATCCTTCATCTTGCTTTCGTGATTCATATAGTTTGCAATCTTTTAAGTCATCTGTCAATTGTTGTCTTGCTCTACAATCTTCATCTTTTCTCTCCCGGGTAACTTCCAACTTTAATTAGTGTTTGCTTTCAGCCTTGGTGGAAGCGAAGATGTTTAAAAAAAAAAAATTGTGCAAATACTTTTATAATATAAAAGTATTTGTACACCCTAAATTATATAAGCCTTATGTATTTTATAATATTTTAGCCTTATATATTTTGTAATATATAAGCCTTATATATTTTGTACCTTATAATAAGGTTTATTGATGATATTTAAAATTTCACTTAATGTTAGATGTTAAAAATGTTAAAATGTCACTTAATCATGAAGTTAAAAATATTATACTTCAAAGGGAAAAAGTAAATTTAATCTCTTTGAAAGTATATTTCAAAAAAAAAAAAAATTTCTTATAAAGATGCAAATCTTGTTGACTCTTGTAAAGTACTTAGTTTAGAAAAAAAAAGTGTTTGCAACATTTCTGTGTTAAAGTTGATGATAGTATTCTTCAAGTTCGACTTAGATGTCATAAAAAAAATACATTTTACATATTTAAGATGTCACATTATGTCATCATCAGGTAAATAAGTTTTTTAAAGAAGGTATTACTGATGCAATATTTAAAAAATTTAAAATTCTAAACATTTTACTTTTTTTATTAATAAACCCTCTGACAGTTAAAGTAAAGTACAACTTTTATTAGTTATATGGTTTGTTGATTCAAAGTTTAATAAGAGAAGAGTTTATCAGTTTTTTCTATTGCTCAAATGTTGTTATTAGTACAGAATTATTTTATATTTGGTTAAAAAGTATATCAGGTTTTTCTTTAGATATCATAAATTCTAGAGGGCATTAATATGATGGAGCAATCAATTTTAAGTCTGAATGAAAAAGCTACATATGCTCATTGCAAGAGTGATAATCTTAATTTAGCTATTTGTGTCTCGTGCAAAGTGCACTTTGTCAAGTATCTTTTGACACACATGAAAGAGGTACTTTTTAAACATTTACCTACCAGACAACAAAAGTTAGAGGAGCATATTGAAAGTACTGTTCTGTTGGCTGGTAAAAAAAAATTAAAAGATCTTTGCAGAACTCGTAAGGTTGAAAAAGTAAATAGTTTTCTAGAACTTTGTGCTAGTTTATGAGCTTGATATATGGTAGCTTTCTGATTAAATTTAAAAAGAGGATTGCTACCTTTCCATTAATGTGTGCACATTTTCTTTGCTTTTGCGACTGAAAAATTATATGCAAAGCACCATGATATAGGACCACCTAAATGGTTTAGATTTGATGCATATTTGTACAAAGTTGGTTATAGATATAAAAAAAACTCACTGATAAGTTTGCTACATATAATCGTAATTAAATTGTTTTAACTTTTAAACAAAGTTAAAATATATATAATAAAAAAGTATATAAAATAATATAATATAAAATATATATATAAAAAAAATTAAATTTGATATATAAAAGATAAAAATCATAGTAAAAAATAGTCATCTGTTTTTGTAGCCATGTATCCTTATAAAACATTATTTGACATAAAGCAGGTATCAGAGTGCATTGTATTTTTAAATTGGGTACAGATATGTTATTGTTCGTGTCACCAACAACACCAACTTAAAGTTATCATTTTTTATATTAAAATGCTGCGTTGTTATGTATTTATTATGTATTTATTAGCAAGATTTAATAAAATAAAGATTTTAAACTTTTTCCTAACAAAAGGAGGCAATAAGATAGTATCTCTAAAGATTTCTTTATTTAATTTAATCTTGCATATTATATTATAATATAAAAACATTTTGTTATAATTTGTGTTATTTTATAATATATTTGTTACAATATAATTATAAAACTTTACAGTTTGTAAGTTTAATTTAATAATGGTGATAAATATAATTTTAATAATAACTTTGTAAATTATGCGTAAATAAGAATTCTACAGTTGTAAAGTGTCCTTGCGATATCCTTGCATTTTTTAAGGCGAATAAAATATATATGTATATGTATATATGTATTATATATATATATATATATATATATATATATATATATATATATATATATATATATATATATATATATATATATATGTATATATATTTATATATATTGTGTAAAATGGGTTAATAGGTCGATTTTTGCACTCCTTCTCCATCCACTCCCAAAGGGGATGAGGAGGCTTAAAAGTCGCATGTGAAAAAACCATAAAATCAAGTCTTTCAAGATATATAAAGCTCAATTAATAAATAGTAAAATTGATTAAAGGGCTTATTGTCATTATGAAATACCCACCATGGTAATGCAATATTTTGGATTAAGACTCTTACCATTACTCCAAATCCATAATTAACTTTGTCACTTTGGGTTATATTAAGTATTTATTAAATCCAAATTATGTATCAAGTTCAGGTAAATAAATCTTTTTGGAAAGAAAAAAAAAAAAAGGATAGCCTAAAACAAAGTATTGTTCTTACCATGTGCAAAATCTCATGGCTCCAAAAAAACGGAGAAATTTTTTTTTCATACCAATAAAAACAAGTTTCTTTAGTTATGTTTTTTAGGGGTTAACTCCACTAGCTTTTAGTTTTAACAAAATTATTTTTTATTTTACAAACAATTATACTTTCAAAATCATGTTAGTTGTTTAGCCATTTTAGGTATAGTTACACAAAATGGCAAAATTTTATGCAAATAAAAGAACTTCTTTTATTTGCATAAAATATATATTTTTAATGAACTAATACCAATTTACGTAGATCAAAAGAAATAGCAAAAATAGAACTTAAAAACAGAATAAAAAATGTGTAAATTTGGAGAAAAATATTCATTATAGGAGATGGGATACGCGGTAGATTATTCCATCCACCTGATTGGTTCCATCCCATTACGTATTAATCACATTTATTTGATTTGAAAAACTTTTAAATGACTTTTAAATGACCATTACCTTTACTAAATAAATATGGAAACAAAAAAAAAGTTTTATTTTGTTAGTAAAATTAGTTTTATTTTGTTAGTAAAATTAGTTTTATTTTGATGCTTTACACATTTAGATTTATTAATCTACAACTATAGTAGATATTACCATTCGCTTGATTTATTTCATCCCATTGCGTAAAAAATGGAACTATTTTCTAACTATGTTCTGTCATTTTTAATAGATTTCACTTAAAAACGCATTCTCGTTTTAAGTTTTACGCAGTGGGATGGAATAAACAGACCTCAGGCGCGGTGCTTATTCATCCGCAAGTTATTTTTTATGCATGTTTGTGCTTAGTAACCAGAAACTTCTTGTATGTTTATTTAATAATTATTTTTATTACTTTTGATGATTTATAATTACATCGAAAACGCAGTTATTATTGAAAGTCTTTTTGTTTACAAAATAAATCGTAAAAATTGCTTTAAGAGATTACATTAGAATAAAAAACAGATACACAAAATTTCATTTACATAAAAATGAGGCAATATTACATTTACATGAAAATGCCAATGTAGGTCTAGTTTTTGACACAACTGCTTGTAATTCTGGTAGGAAGAATGGGGCCTGTGTCAAGTTGGAGGCGTTACTAGGCAAAAAAAGTAATCTAAAATAATTTCACTTCCTCCATTACTCTGTACCCTCGACCCTAAGTAGGTAAACTCATTGACCTTCAACAAATCAACTCCTTTTAACTGGACCTGTCCACCGTCTGCCCTCTCATTCACACACATGTACTCTGTTTTACTCCTGCTCACTTTCATTCCCCTGCTTTCCAAAGCATACCTCCATCTTTTCAAGTTCACCTCTGCTTGCTCCCTACTCTCACTACAGATCACAATGTCATCAGCAAACATCATAGTCCAAGGGGACTCCTGTCTAACTTCATCAGTCAGTCTGTCCATGACAATTGCAAGCATGAAGGAACTCAGGGCTGATCCCTGATGTAGTCCTACCTCCACTTTAAACCTGCCTGTCATTCCTACTGCACTTCTCTCTGTTGTCACACTGTTCTCATACAATATCCTGCACTACCCTCACATACCTTTCCGCTACTCCTGACCTCCTCATGCAATACCACAGCTCCTGTCTCGGAACTCTATCATAAGCTTTCTCTAAGTCCACAAGCACACAATGTAACTCCTTCTATCCTTCCCTATACTTCTCTATTAACACTCTCAGAGCAAACATAGCATCTGTTTTAGCACTGCAGCTGGCATGAAACCATACTGCTGCTCACAGATCACTACTTTTCCTCTAAGCTGAGCTTCCACTACTCTTTCCCAGATTTTCAGGCTGTGACTGATCAACTTTATTCCCCTGTAATTACTACAGCTCTGAACGTCACCCTTGTTCTTGAAAATTGGCACCATTATGCTATGTCTCCACTCCTCAGGTATCTTCTGACCTTCCAAGATTCTGTTAAATAACCCTGTCAAAAAGTCCACTACTATCTCTCCCAAACATTTCCATGCCTCCACTGGAATATCATCCAGTCCAACTGCCTTACCACACTTCATTCTCCGAATTGCAGCCCTTACTTCCTCCTTGCTCACCTGGGGAACCTCCTGATTCACAACCTCTGTCTCTTTTAACCTTCCTTCCCTATCATTCTCCTGATTCATCAGTTCCTCAAAATACTCCTTCCACCTTCCCAAGACACTCTCCTCACTAGACAACATATTTCCATCTTTATCCTTAATCATCCTAACTTGTTGCACATCCTGCCCATCACGGTTTCTCTTTCTGGCCAATCTGTACAGATCCTTTTCCCCTTCCTTAGTGTTGAACTTCTCATACAGATTTCTATATGCCTTTTCTTCTGCTTTTGCCACTGCTCTCTTTGTCTTGCCACACATCTCCTTGTACTTCTGTCTAATTTCTTCATCAGGAAAGTTTAAGAGGAAAGCCTAACGCTTTCCTCTTAAACTTTCATGAACTTCCTCATTCCACCACCACGTCTCCTTATCTTCTTCTGTCCTAATGTCACACCAAGTATTTTCCTAGCCACATCCCTGTATTTGGCATCTCATCCCAGGTATCCAGAACACCACCACCCAGTGCCTGTCTCACCTCATCCCTGAACTTTACACAACAGTCCTCATCCTTTAACTTCCACCGCCTGATCTTAGGTTCTACTCTCACTCTCTTCTTCTTCACCTTCAAAACCATCTTACATATCACCATCCTATGCTGTTTAGTTACACTCTATCCTGGTACCACCTTGCAATCACTAACCTCTTTCAGGTTTCTTCTCCTACAGAGGATATAGTCAACCTGTGTGCCTCTTCCCCCACTCTTATACGTCATCCTGTGCTCTTCCTTTTTCTTAAAATAAGTGTTAATTACAGCCATCTTTATCCTTTTAGCAAAATCTCCCACCGTTTGTCCTTCTGTATTTCTTTCTTTAACCCCATACCTACCCATCACCTCCTCATCACCACTGTTCCCTTCACTAACATGTTCATTAAAATCTGCTCCAAGAATCATTCTCTCTTCTATAGGAACCTGAAGAACAACTTCATCTAACTCTCTCCAGAATTCTTCTTTCTCCTCCGTATCACACCGTACCTGAGAAGCATAAGCACTGATGACATTCATCACCACCCCATCAATCTCTGACTTTACACAGATCACTCTGTCACTTACTCTCTTTGCCTCCACTACACTCTTACTAAACTCCTCTTTCAGAATACCCCTACTCCATTTCTCTTCCTGTCACACCATGATAGAAGAGTTTGAAGCCACCACCAATACTCCTGGCCTTGCTGCCCTTCCACCTGGTCTCCTGTACACACAGTATGTCTAATTTTCTCCTCTCCATCGCATCAGCTAGCTTTCTCCCTTTACCGGTCATAGAGCCCACATTCAACGTACCAAATTTAACCTCCATCTTCCTGCTCATTCTCCTTTCTTTCAGCTTCAGAGCTCTCTTCCCCCTTTCCTCCTCCTCCTTGTCCTTGTCCCAACAGTAGCCCAATTTCCACTAATGCCCTGTTGGGCAACAGCACCAGAGGCAGTCGTTGTTAGCCCGGGCCCCGACCAATCCGGTATGAAATTCCTATTGTTGATCTGCATCATTTGATTTGGCGCAGTTTTTACACGGAATGCCCTTCCTGGCGCAAGTTAAAACTACTTGCATTTACTAAAGTTCTGGCGATTTTTCGTTTACAAAACGAATTAGGTCATAAAGTAATTCAAGTTAATTTTATAAAGTTCAACCGAAACTTTTTATATTATGAGAATTTAGAAAAGAAATATATATATTTTTTAAATTACTTTATTAATTTTTTATTTGTTTTATTTATTATGTATTATGGTTGACATTTATAAATACATAAGTAAATACATAAAAGAATTATATAAATATTTTTATTTGCTATTCTCCTAATATAAAAAAAAAATCAGTTGAAACCTTAATTTTTTTTGTTTTAGTAAAACAAATCGTTTGTAAATGCCATTAAAGGGGGTCATCCATAAAGTATGTCACCCTACATTTTTCAATTCTTAAACCCTTCCCTCCTGTCACAAATGATCACATACACCTGAACCCCTCTCCCTCCTAAACTCTGATAGCAGATTTTATGTCAAAAATATTTTAAAAGATTTAAATGTAAATACTTTGCAGCATTTTAAAAATTCAAACTAATGAAAATAAGGCAATATGCATAAACCCAAGAAGTGTAAGTAAAAACTTTGACAAACCAAAAATTTCGTTATACTCGAATAAATATTGTAGTTGTAATACTAAAATAATTTTTCAAAGTTGCTCTTGGTCTTGCGGAAAAACTATTTTCAATTTGATAACTTTCATAAATGATATGAAAAATCACTTAAGAAGAGTGCCACCAGTTTTTTAAAATTTCCTTTGTTAATTATTTTTAATAAATGTGTTCTTTTTTTGATCTTAGAATAAAACAACACAATATCACATAATTTTAGGGGCTTTTTATTTATTGCTTAGTCGTTCTGAATAATAAGTAAATTTAGTTCAAGTTAATATTTCAATATTTACAGTTGCAATATAATAACAAAAAGATGTTTAATGTTGAACTTTTTATTTAGTTATTTAGTACCCCCGTCATTAAAATCATTTGTTTTAAATATATTTTGACATGATTTTTTAAACTAAGTTTTTTCATTTGACTCCCTGAACTTCATGCAAAGCTAATTCAGACAAAAAATTGTCTAACCAAATAAAAATGACGTTCCTAATTTTATACAGCTAATTAATATAAAACAATTTTTTATCAGAATCTTGATTGAGATAATAAATTCTTCATCATTTAGTAACATTAAAATATAGTGCAATAACAATTTATAGCAACAAACAAGCATAAAATATTTAAGGTTTTTACTATCTTTTTAGTATTGCTAAAAAAATAAATGGAAAAAAACCACTGATTTTATATATTGGTTCACCATAATCAAAAATAAAAATGACTGTACATTTATTCATTTTGACATTAATGGTTTTTACCCCTCAATACCTGCAGATATTTTAGATAAAACAATCGAATTTGCAAAAAGCTAAACAGTTATTCCTGATAAAACAATCCGTATAAAAAAACATTGTAGAAAAACCTTACCTTATTTTGATAAGGAAACTTGGAAAAAGAAAAACATACATGACTGCTTTGATGTAACAATGGACAGTTATGACAGAGCAGAAATTTGTGAATTTGTTGGACTAATATTTTAGATTTATTACGTAAAATAATCCATATAAAAGATTAAGGTCTTTATCGTGACGATGGCTTAATAGTAATGCGTAAAAAATATGGTCCACAGCTTGAAAAATTAAAAAAAGATGTATTAAAAATTTTTAAAAATATTGGCTTTCAAATCGAAATAAACATAAATTTAAAAGATATAAATTTTCTTGATGTCACATTTAACCTCTCTGAAAATTCATATAGGTCTTTCAAAAAACCAAACAATAAATTATTGTATATTAATATCAATTCCAATCACCCACCCCAAATTCTAAAACAAATCACAATTTCAATTAATAAGAGGCTACTCCTCTAATGAAAATGTATTCAATTCCTCTAAACAAATATTTGAAAATGTTCTTAAAAAAAGTGGTTTTGAAAATTTCGAACTAAAATTTGACCCTGAAAAAAAAATACAAAAAAGCGAAATAGAACTAGAAATGTAATTTGGTTCAACCCCCTATATAGCAAAAATGTTTCCACTAACATAGGAAAAGTCTTTTTAAAATTGGTCGAGAAGCATTTCCCGTTATCTAATAAATTGCATAACATTTTTAATAGAAATTCAATTAAAGTTAGCTACAGTTGCACAAAAAATATGGAAAGAATTATAAAAGGTCACAATAACACTTTGTTAAACAAAAAAGAAATCCTAAATGAAAAAACTACAGAAGATTGTAATTGTAAACAAAAAAACAATTGTCCAATGAGTGGAAGTTGTTTATCAAAAAATGTGGTATATAAATGTGCTGTTTCCTCTAAGAATGTACATTATAAACAATATATTGGCATAAAAGAGGGTAAATGGAAAAAACATTTTGCCAATCAATCTTTTTAAAATAAAAAGTATTCAAAAGACACCATGCTGTCAAAATATATATGGGAATTAAAAGATAAAAATATTGATGATTTTATACTGAATTGGTCTATCCTTAAAACAGCGCCTGCATATAACAATATTTCCAAAAAATGCATGCTATGCCTACAAGAAAAATTTGAAATAATTACACATGCAAATCAAGAATGCTTATTAAACAAAAGATCGGAATTTCTAAATGTAGGCACGAAAATAAGTTTCTCCATCAAATTCCACAAATGTGTGAAATTTTACAGTAGTTAAGACATTTGCGACTTCCTGTAATTTAATTTTTAGTATAAATTGAAGTTTTATTAATTTGGTCATTCATTTCTGATGAGTCTTTTTGATGAAACGCAATGTTAAATGAGATAAATTTTTATTAAGTGATTTTCTACTAATTTATATATTTCTCTAATATTTAAGTTTGTAGTTCTAAATTATAAAATTATTAAAACACATGTATTTCACACAAAATATGGAACAATTACAAACTTTTTAATGTCAAACTTCATAAAAAACTCCTAATATTTACTATGTCCTTCTTTTGCCTCAATCTCAGCCGAAATTTGCCGGGGAATAGATTCATACAAATTAGTTATAAAATCTTGGGGTATGTTGTACCATTCTCTTTAAAGTACTTCAAAATATTCTTCAGCATTTCGGGGAGCATGTACGACCTTTTTTCTGTCCAGTTAATCCCAAATATGCTCAATTATATTTAAAACTGGACTCTGGGCAGGCCAGGTCATCAATTCCAGTACTCTTTTCTCTCCCATTTCATTTAAATAATTTTTTGCCACTCGGGACAATGTTTTGGTTCATTGTCCTGCTGCAGAATAAAATTATGACCTATTAGTCTCATTCGATCCCCGGTGAGTTGCCCCCTATTTTGATCAAATCACCTACTCCAGATGAAGATAAACAGCCCCAAACATGTAAAGAGACTCCTCTGTGTTTAATAGTAGGGTTTAAACACTCAGACTGATAGGCTTCTTCAATTCTTCTTTAAACAGATTGGTGTCCTTTCGTTCCAAAAATTTGGAATTTGGACTCACAATTTTTGGAACGGCGTACGAAATCCAATTAAACATTTCCTGGGCCCATTCTTTGTGTTATTTTTCATATTAAAGTCGTTTTTCTTTATTGCCACACCGTAATAATGGTTTCGAATTGCAACACACCCTCTTAGTCCCAATTTAAGTAGGTGCCGTCGAATAAAAGAAGAGCTGACATTTTTCCCAATTGTTGTGTAAATGTCTTTTGCCAGCTTGGTTGATGCTTTTTTTGTATTTCTTAAAGATACGGTTTTTAAATATTTATTGTCATCTTTTGTTACCTTAGGAGGTCAACCACTTTTCTTTCTATCTTCAAGGGAGCCAGTTTCTCTGATTTCTGTAACAGCATTCTTCTAATATCCTGTTTTGGATGTAGTTGTTATATCATTTTAATAAATAAACAAAAAAATCCCTCATGTTTCCTCATCAATTTTGTTTATTTATTCAAAATAATATATTCTTTCAACTTTTCTTATATATTATTAAACTTAAGTATGCTTTAAAAAATTACATAGGAAAAAAATTGTAAATACGTCTAATTATACAAGTGGTCTAAAACTTATTCACAGTACTGTATACATGTAAAATACAGATATAAATATATATATATAATATATATATATATATATATATATATATATATATATATATATATATATATATATATATATATATAATATATATATATATATATATATATATATATATATATATATATAAATATATATATATATATATATATATACATAAATATATATATAATATATATAAATATATAAATAATATATAAATATATATATATATATATATATATATATATAAAATAGGGGAAAATTACTGACAACCAGTCAGGAGTTATACATATATATATATATATATATATATATACACACATATATATATATATATATATATATATATATATATATATATATATATATATATATATATATATATATATATATATATATATATATATATATAGGTCTATAGTTTGTTGTCTTTGGGAAGCGTGGAAGGAAAAAAGTGATTCTTACGCCAACACATACGTCACTTTTAATTACTTTTGACTTTCGTCCAACATTTTCGTGTTGGACGAAAGTCAAAATCATTAATTTAATTACAATTTAATTGTTATATAAAAAAACCACAAAAACGTAAATTTAATTGACCAAATGTTTTTAAAAACATACTAAATGTTTTTAAAACATTCTGAATGTTTTTAACAACATAAACAATGTTTTTATTTTTATTTTTTTTAATAAAATGTTTTTATTTTTATTTTTTTCAATAAAATGTTTTTATTTTTATTTTTTTTACTGTAAATCATGCGCGGAGTGTTGCTACATCGACTATCTTATAGCCTGACTCGCAAGGGAGTGCTGCTACATCGACTGACAAATAGCCTGACTTGCAAGGGAGTGCTGCTACATCGACTGACAAATAGCCTGACTCGCAGAGGAGTGCTGCTACATCGACTGACAAATAGCCTAACCCGCAAGGGAGTGCTGCTACATCGACTGAGGGTTTGGTTGGGGCAGGCAGACTATCATTAATAAAAAAAAAAAATTCCGGTCTTGCATTTTAATTTTTACTTTTTGTCAACAAAATATGGAAAAAACTTTCGGACAACATCTAAGGGTTCTATATACACACATATATATATGTATATATAAATATATACACACACATATATATATATACATATATATATATATATATATATATATATATACATATATATATATATATATATATATAAATATATATATTTATATATATATATACATATATATATTTATACATATATATATATATATATATTCATATATATATATTTATATAAATATACATATATATATATATATATATATGTATATATATATATATATATATATACATAAATATATATATATAATATATATATATATATATATATATATATATATATATACATATATATATTTATATATATACACATACTTATATATATATACTTATATATATACATAAATATATAGAATATATATATATATCTATATGTATATATATATATAAATATATATATATATATATATATATATATATATATATATATATATATATATATATATATATATGTATAACTCCTAACTGGTTGTCAGAAAGTTTTTTTTTATTTTGTTGACCCAAAGGAAATCAAAATGCAAAACCTGAATTTTTTTTTTATGACCTGATAGACAGCCTACCCCAACCAAACCCTCAGACGATGTATCAGCACTCCATTTCGAGTCAGGCTATAATATAATTGATGTAGCAGCACTTCCTTGTAGCAGCAGGCTATAAGATAGTCAATTTAGCAACACTCCGCACATGATTTACAGTAAAAAAATAAAAATAAAAGTATTTTATTAAATAAAATTAAACCAATGTTTATATTTTTAAAAACATTCAGATTGTTTTTAAAACATTCTATTCAATTAAACTTGCGTTTTTGCGTATTTTTTATAAAGCGATAAATTTTCTAATTAAACTAATGGTTTTAGCTTTCTGACAACACGAAAATGTTGGATGAAAGTCAAAAGTAATTAAGAGTGACGTATTTGTTGACTAAATAATCATTTTTTACCTTCCATACTCTCAAATGCAACAATTTGAGAGTATGCAAATATTTTAGTTATACACAATGAATTATGTAATAATAATATGTATAATAAGGAATTTTACACAATGGCTGATAATTGCAGAAAGGCATGAAACTCAGAATTCCATTAAAAGTTGTTTTTAATCAATTTATATATATATATATATATATATATATATATATATATATATATATATATATATATATATATATATATATGTATTAGGGTGGTCCTTTTTTTCGAAAGTTCATATTTTTTCAAAATTATTTGTAATTTTGTTCAGTTACACCAAAACATTAAAAATACAAAATTTCAGCTCCATCCGATAATATTAACACGTGCCACATTGGCCTTAAAGTTTCATGCATCTGGCTGTCTAACATGCTATGACGATGCTATGCGCAACTAACCACCAAGTGCATTCTGAATTCGCTACAAGTGCAACTACAAGTCTCTACAAGTCAATTTTGTTTTTACATATTATTTGTTCAATGCTACATTTGTTTTAGTTTCGTACATGAAGTGCATAAGAAAAGACGTGCTATATAAGTAATTGATAAAAGTGCTAAAATGTCCACTTTTCGGAAAAAATATTTATCTAGTTGAAGTGATGAAAAATCAAATCTGCGGTAGTAAATTACCATGTAAATGAGATGTTTTGAGTGTACTTTTTTATAACATGAGAGTGGTAAATTTAAATCTTAATGACAGCAGTGCTTTAGTTATTGATGAAGTGGTCGTTTTTTGGAAAAAAGCAAGAATCCCAGTTCAAAACCGTTCAAACTGTATTTTGAAATTAAAATCTTTGTACAATAATGTCAGAAATTTAGAAAAATCTCAAAATAGAGAAACTGAACGGCAGAGAAAAAGAAAATGATTTTAAAGAATATTTAGACAACCTTTTCGATATTGCCACCTTAAATGCGTTAAATGAGATTAAAATCGCCGAAGATAGAGAATTTTTAATTAAGCAAAGGGAGAAAGGTAGAGTAGGTTGTATGTTGGGAGTAGATATCAAATTATTACGTAAAGAAAAGCTGAAAGAAGAACGCACAGCTGCAGAGTTGAAAAGAAAAGAAGATTTGTTGGAAAATTCTAGTTGTTCGATTGCATATTTTGAAATGGAAGATAAAGAAAACAAAGATTCACAAAAAAAGTGATAAATCAAGACAACAGTGAAGATGACACATATTTAATATCGGAATCTGAACAGGGTCCATCTTCAAACAAGAGAGGACGAAAGACGTTAATGACACCTCGCCTGGCCGCTGCCTTGGACAAATGTAAAGTGAGTGACAGGGATGCAATGCATATTATAATTCCTGCCGTCCTAGAAGCTCTTAATATAGATATCACTGAGTTTGTTCTCAATAGATCGTCTATCAAAAAAAATAGAGATTTTGCGGAAAATAAAATATTCATCAATAAAATCGGTAAGAAATGATGCAAATTTTATTGAAGTGCATTGGGATTTCAAATTATTGCCTGATATCACAAAAAATGAGAAAATTGATCGGCTTCCTGTGATCGCGGTTGGTTTAGATTTTGAACAATTAATAGGAGTATCTGGAATTGCATCATCAGGAGGATCGGAAGTGTGCTCTGCTGTGTTCCATATCACTGATGAATGGAATTTAACCGAAAAAATTCAAGCCTTTTGTTTTGATACTACAGCATCAAACACTGGACGTATAAAAGGAGCTGCAGTTCTGCTTCAACAAAGGTTAGGGCAAGATATTTTGTGGCTTCCATGCCGACACCATATATTTGAAGTCGTTTTGGTTGGTGTATTCACGAGGACAAAAGCTATTGTAGCATCCGGCCCTGAAATTGCTAAAATTCAAAGCACTGAAAGAAAACTGGAAGAATATTGATAAAATGAAATTTTCAGATTATACCAGCGATGAAGCCGTTTGTAATGCACTGAAAGATGTAGCGCCCGAAATTATTTATTTTGTGAAACAGAAACTTGCAGAAGAGCAACCACGTGATGACTACAAAGAGTTTTTGCAATTGTTGCTCATTTTTTTGGGAGATAAAACAAATGTGAGTTTTAGGGCCCCCTGTGCATATTATTTATTGAGATGGATGTCTAAAGCGATTTATTGTTTAAAACTTTTTTTATTTCGCGATCAAATAAAAATGAGAAAGGATAATTCAAAACTGAATGCAGAGATATGCGTTTTTGTTGTATACTGTTATGTAGAGGCCTGGTTTTCAGCAACGAATACTACAGGAGCTCCCCTAAATGATATATATTTTTTGAGAAAATTGGTTAAATTTAAAAATATTAATGAAAACATTGCAACCATTGCAATAACAAAATTTTTAAACCATTTATGGTATCTAAGTGAAGAGTGTGCTGCCATGGCAATATTTGACGATAGAATTGAGAGAGTTGAAAAAATTAGAATGGCTCAAAAAATTATGGAATGTGCAAGTAAAAACATAGAGACTGTGAATGAAAAAGAAGAAGAAAATGAAGAGACAGAAGTCATTGAGAAAAAACTATCGTTGCAAATCCGAGATGTCCAAAATTTTGTTCAAAAAGATCTACCAACTGAATTATTGTCCGCCAATTCACTTCAGTTATTTAAACGATTCGGTATTTGTGTTGAATTTCTTCAGGACGATCCGCTGAATTGGGAAAACAGAGAGGATTATCGCACAGGAAAAAATATCATTTCAACCTTAAAATGTACAAATGATATTGCAGAAAGAGGAGTGAAGTTGATTGAGGATTACAATGAAAAAATGATGAAAAATAAGCATCAAAAACAATTTTTGATACAGGTATGTATAAACAAATTTAATTTTTTGTTATTTTTTTCTTGAACACATTCTATAGGCTAGGTTTAGAAAACACATTCAATATTATTTTTATTTTATTCAGGTTGTTCAGGAGTACCGGAGAAAGTTTCCAGTCGCCACAAAAAGAGGCTTTCTTAAATCCAAAATATGTATCTGAAGTGGATGTATCATTTCAATAAATAAAAAATATAGTATTAGGATAAACTATATCTGTATTTTACGTTTTCATTTTAATTAATATGTTTATATACTAAAATTAAAAAAAAAAAGCGTAATTTTATGTTTACAGCCGAGCGTACATTGTCGTTCTTATAGGTAACTGCCTTACATTGAATCTCACAACTTCAGCGTCGATGCGGCACGTGTTAATATTAACTGATTGAGCTGAAATTTGGTATATTTTCATGTCTTATATAAAGGTACATTCTGGCAAATAATTTCAAAACAATTTGAAAAAAAATTTTTTCCTTATAAATAAGGACCACCCTAATATATATATATATATATATATATATATATATATATATATATATATATATATATATATATATATATATATATATATATGTCAGAAGAAGCAACTGCAACATTTTTTGACACACGCACTGCTAATTTTCTTTTCCTTTTTTTACAGAACTCCAATCTATTAGCCTTTACAGAATATTTCCTTTTGTGTCAACTCTTGACCTTTGATTTTGGATGTAAAATGTTTCTTTCAAATTATATTCAAAGTATTTAAATTTCAACCTTATTGTTCATTGTAAATAACTTTGGAGACATATTTAGTTTTATGCTATTCTATTATCTAGATTTTTATGAGATTTTTTGTTGACAATTTTTGAAGCCTGATTCACTGAAAGTTTTTATTCCTATGACTGATAATATATATTTTTTATTTTTAAGGCCAGATTACACAAATTTATTTTTTAGTTCTGAGATTTTTTGTTGGTAGTAAAAATTAATAATGGGGGAGGGGGTTCTTAATAAGCTTGTGGTTAATGGAAAATTTTTACAAAAATTAAGAAACATCCCCTTTTGTGTATTATGCATGTGAAAGTAAATTTCTTGTTTTAAGATTCACAGCAAAATCACAAACCCATTGTCTATAATTAGAAAATTTGTTTTTTAAAACAAGAAATTTCTTGTTTTGAGAATTGAACTGTTGATAGGAAATTTATTTCTTAATACAAAAAAAAGATTTCTTGTTTTAAGAAAAATACTTCTTAGTAATAAATGTAATTTTGCTGTGCAATCAGTTGTTAAAACAGCTGCTTGTTGTAGGTAAAGGTAGAGCTCCACTAAATTCTGATATTTGACTCAGTTTGCTACATTCCACACAAAAATTAATTGCAAAAATGTTTAATATTATTTAGATCTTATTTTGAATCCATAGCTGGCTGTATGCAAGAGCTATTTTTTTTCCAAAAACATCAAATGATATTAATGTTCATACTCACTGCATTTTGACAGGTGATGCCAAATGTCAAAAATCAATTGACACAATCACTGATGATGCTCGAACAGTGCCCTGATGTTTTTTTGAACTCTATAGAGTCTCTGTCTGCCACTAATTCTAAATTGTGTCTTATCTTTCTGCTCAGAAACTTGAATCTAACAATTATATGCAACTCTGCAACTAGAAACTTTTTCCCCACATCAAAGCTATCATTTTTACTATTTTTGCAAAAGGAGAAGATCATTTCCTGAATTCCTATGATTCTCACTGCCTTTTGTATTTAGACCTTTTTGTAATTTTGCTCGCTTTTTTACTGCTTTGCTTGTTTTTGCTATGTCAAACAACAACATGCAAAAATTGTTGCTGGAATCAGCTTGGAATAACCATGTTTTTTTTATGGACAATTTGTGTTTACATTTACACAATGTTAATTTTAAAATCAAACCCTAGGTTATGCTAATTATTTAGGAAAAACTGTTAACATTGTTTCTTTAATTTTTATAGTAAGTTTAAATTTTTCCATCATTTTGAACATGTTCAAACAACTGGAGTTTTCTCTAATTTTTGTTAATCATGTTCATAATTTTGTGATATGTACCACAATGCATCAAATAAAATAAACATGTAAGGGTCATCAACAAATTTTTGGCACAGAATTTTAACAGTTTTTGATCCCCTCCCCACCCTTGTCACAACTTCTTAACTCTTTCGTAACAAGTCCTATAGCAGTTGCCTCAAAACCACTAACACCTCTTCCTCCTCCACACCTAGAGCGTGATGTAATTTATGAATGACCTCTAATGTAATGTATCAAATGTAAACATGTAACATAGTATATCAAATATGTTTATGGAGTGGTGTCAATTTTAATTTACAAATAAATGTAAATTAAAATTTCTTTGAATCTAAAAACTGTTAGGTTTAGTCATTGAAATTTTTTAAATATGTTATTTTTTTTAAACATTTTTATTATGTAGTTTATACTAGTAACACTGTTAAATATTTTTTAATAAAGGAATTAGTTAGAACAGGGTTCTAACTAATAACTTTAGTGAATATCTAGAGAAAAAAATCAAATTTGAATACTAACAAAAGGGAGAACTGAATCAAAAATTTTGTAATTAATACCTATTTCCTTAATTACAAAATTTAAGACTTAACTTATTATCATTTCAACAAGTTAAGTCTTTAGCATGTGTTTGTTGTGTATGAAAATGTTATGCAAAATACTTAAACAAAATTTTTGTACTTTCTATAGATATTTTAACAAGTTTAAAGCAAAGACGTCATGTTGATTTTGTTAAGTATCTGGAAACAGCTCGTTCCAAAAGTGTTATTCCTGATTGTTTTGATAAATGTCTTAAGTTAGCAGTTGAAAACAACAACTTTACTGTAATAGGAGTAATAATGCTTCGAAAACCTCGTAATGCAAAAGAATGTTTAATTGATGCAATAATAAAGACAGATAATTATAAATTTGATGCGCTAAAAATGCCAGGTTGTTCTAAAACCACCCTTTTATTGCTGTTATGTTATGCTGTTGAAAAACACTTTAATGATGTTATCAAAGTAATTTGTGAGAACAAAGATTTTGAGACAGAAAAATCTCAATGCTTAAAGTGCGATGTTCAAATTTCTGCTGAAACATTGTGTCATTTAAAGTATTTTTATTAATTTTTTTTATTACTATATTAAGGTAAATTTTTTGTTTTACTTTCTTTTTTCTTATCTCCTCTCCCCTGACCCTATTTTTGCCCCTTTAAACATAAATCTTGAAAAAAGACTTCAGTTAAAAAAAGATTTATAAAAGTATATACAAAATTATTTTGAACTATTTCAAATTCTGGTTATTTCTTTATTTAGGTTTGTAAATTAATAACTTTAATCTGCACTGTTAAGAAAGAAATAAGCAAGTCATCAAAATGTGACTTGAAATGAAGTAAAAAGCAGAAAAACAATCTTCAATAACAACTTAATGCATTCATTGCAATTTTGTGTGACTTTTAGTATCTATACATATTTAAATATTTTTATTACCAGCTCCATGCTTCATTTTTGTGATGTAGTACAATTACTACAATGTAAGAAAAATGGTCATGTGCTTCAATATTCCACTTTCTATTGGCTGAAGGAGGTAGTGCATTTTGTCTCTTATTAGTATTGGTCAATAGTAGTAAAATTTGATTTCTTTAACTATTGATTTCACAGTGAAACTTTGTATGATAATGCTATATATACCATCTTATAGGACTTTCATATATAAATATAAGATTGAGACAAATATAAACCTTGTTCAACCCAAAAGTGGACTTGTTGTCATTTGTTGTTTCTTGTGGTTTCTTGACTGAATAAAATGATAAAGTTGAGTAATTCCAGGATAGCAAAGTGCAGCATGCAAATCATATAGTGACTCTGAACTTTTTGCTGCACACCGAACACAAGTAAATGTATCTGGACCACTGTTACATTTCCCTGAGCGATTGATTATCATACGAATTATTGATATATATTATATCATACGATTGACATATGATAATATCATATGATTATTATACGATGATTATCATGCGAATATGCAGACAAAACTGTTCTTAAATGCATTATCTTATCATTCTTTATTTTACTGTTTCATTTGTAATAAATGACACATATTCATTCTGATAACAGACCATGTGTTGGCCTATGATCAGAATGAAATGTCAACCCATAAAAAAATGTTGCCAATGACTTCTGTCTTTAACGATTGCTTGAACTTCTTACTCCACTGATAAATAATATTGTTCACTTCCTTGAAGAGTACATGAATGCAAGGTAAAAGGTCTACATTCTTGTTTACGTGTTTACTCTATAGTAAGAAGGATATTCTCATCTATGGTTTGCATCAAAGATTTAACAAGCATTTTTTTAGTTTTTAAATGCTAATATTTGTTATTGATTGAGGGTACTTGGTTCTATTATTCCTGCTTCAACCAAAGGATGGGTTTCAGATTTAATAAATTCTCTATCTCTTTGAGACTGATGTAAAGAGTGGCACTAGGTCAACAATCTTTGGTGAGATTATCAAACAATTTTATAATACTTTTACGCAACTCTTAAAAATCAACTCTCCAAAATGTCATCTAGGCATTAGTTACCTAGCACACGCAGTTTGACTTTATTATAGATTTTATATTGAAGAGTTGTTGAAACATAACAATATCTGCTGATTTTACAAAAAAGCTAATGCCATTCCAATGTCATTATTTTCATAAATAATTGCTAAATTGAGTAAATTGACTAGTTTATTATTATTGAAACTTTTATTTGTACTTCCACTATCAATCAAGTCTTCTGTTCTATATTTGTTTATTAATTTTGTGGCAGACTCAAAAGAGAGATTTGGCTGGGGCTAAGGAGAGGCTAGGGCTGAGGGATGGCTGAAGCTAAGATGATGGAACAAAAGTAATTATCCTCAATGTTAAGTATGGTGACGCTGAGAAATCAGAAGATCAACAAAGTTTTTCAAAATGACTTACATTTTTTACATTTATGACAACTTGTTTCTCTGTGCAACGGAGAAACAAGTTGTCATAAATTGTTCGTTGAGGTTTGTGTTTTGGAGTTGAGAGAGTGTTGCAACCACAAAAAGTAGCCTCCTTAATTGTAGTGGCCCTCTCTGCCTTGGGGAGGTGAATAAAAAAAAAGAAAAAAAAAAGGTAGCTTTACAAGAAGGACATTTGGTATGCGGATGTCATATGGGTCCACAGGACCAATTCAATTGTTTTGATTTTACTGCAGCAGCTACACACTTATTATTATGAATAATCGCATCACTTGTAGATGGTTTTTGCATTTTCTGAAGAGAGGCAGTATCAGTGAAAATCTGTATAGTTGATTGAGAGTTTGAGTTTAGTTAGGCCACAGCTTGATCAGATCTTGCTTGGTCAAAGGCTGTTGAAAGATCTAATGTCTCAGAAAGCAAGCCTGTTACAAAAGCATCACAAATTATTTTAGATTTGTACTCCATGCTAACAGCACTAAACTTACAGTCGCTAGATAAGTTCTTTAACTCATTTAGGAATTGGTTCACCAGTTTTTTTGCTTACATGTAGATAAATCATGTCTTGCAAATATTTCATTCTTTGGTTTTATATAAACAGAGTTAAGTATACTTGTTGCTTGCTCAAACTTACGCTCTAAAATATATTCATACACATTAGATTCAATATGATTAATTAGTAGATTAAGCTTTATTTCATTATCAGTAACTTATAAAGTTGTTAAAAATTTTGAACTAATCTACAGTGGTCTAAATTGCCAAAAGCCAGACCAAAATCATAATTTTAAAAAGAAAGAAAATACAAGTTTTTTGTTTTTCCTAACCCATACTATATTGACTTTTTTGAATTAAACAATGATATTTGCCCATAAAGTGGTTGCTGTTGAAACCATTTCGCCCAATAAACAGTGTTATATATGTGACTACTCAGAGGCAGATTTTTTCATATTTAAGTGAACTTCCAGGTTGGTTCTAAACTCCAACCTTTTGTATGTAATAAAAATGTTTTTTCGAAAATTGTACTGTTTAGAGCCTGGGAACCAAAAAATCCTTAGAAGTAGACAAAACTACCCGAATGAGAGGGGAATTAGTTTTTCATAATATAAGTTCTAATATCCTAAACTAGGTGGAAACATCTTCAAGGTTCTAATATTTTATTGAAAAATAGTGTTTAGCTTAGAAATCGTGTGGAAACATCTTTGAGGTATTAAAATTTTATTGAAAAACAATTTTTTGTTTAGAAATTATACCTTGTTTAAATTTACAGCCCCCTCCACTCACCCCCACCCCTCCTTCGAGAAAGAGAATGCCAGATGTTATTAAAGAAATTATTTTTTTTGAAAAATCAATTTCACTCACATTTGGGCTGGTGAAACAAAATTTGCTGGAATCAAAAATTCCCTTTTTAGGGCATTTTTGTTTTCTAGCTCTAATCTGCGCAATTTTTGGCCAAACATCTTTTTATGACTTAAGTATCAGGTAACCAAAAAAGGTCGTGCGGTTTTTCCGTATATAATAAAAACACACAAAACGACAAAAGTAAGTACATTTATTCATCAAAATAGTCACCATTAGCATCTAAAACCTTTTCCCAACGTAAAACAAGCTTATTTATTCCACTTCTAAAAAATTCTCGGTCCTTTGAGTCTATAAAAGCTTCCAACTCCATTTCAACCGCATCCTGGAACTGCTGTCCTTTTAAATGATTTCCCAGGGAAAGGAAAAAATGGAAATCAGTAGGGGAGAGGTCTGGCGAGTATGGTGGATGAGGCAAACTCTCCCAACCAAGGCTTTGGAGCTTGTCCTGAGTCACGCGAGCGGTGTGCGGTCTCGCGTTGTCGTGGAGAAGCAGAACTCCTCTCCTGTGCACCAGTGCAGGCTGCTTTACAAGCAACAGGTCATGAACTCGTTGCAGCTGTGCTGAGTAGACCAGTCCAGTAATGGTTTGGCCTGTTGGGAGCAGCTCGTAATGCACCACACCAGGCAAAAACTTCACATCATTTATTTCTGCAAAAAGTTAAATTCTAAAAACTTGAATTAACTAGACATTTTAAAAATATATTTCTTTAATGTGCCCATATTTGGAATTACAGAAGAGAAAGTTGTTATTTCTGAACTTATTTTCTTAGGTAATAGAAGAAAAAGTGTTTGTTAAAACTTGTATAATGTAATAACAAATAAATTATTTGTTAAAATTTTTTTTAGTTAAGGCTTTAGCAGTTTAGTAATGTTTCATATATAATGTTAAAACAATATTATTAATTAATAATAATAATATTAAAAAAAAAGAAACGCAACCTTACAATGATGGGTGAGAGGCTCACGCTTGGCAGATAAAGCAGGTCCAACTACATTTACAATGCATTTCTCGACCTTGTCTAGAAAAGAAAGAGCATCATTAGAAGAACCAGCCCAAATATGACAACAGTATGTCATACAGGGGAGAATAAGAGATTTGTAGAGGTAGAGAATGGAATCAGGAGTAATTTATTGGTTAAAAATTTCAAATAAAACAAAGCAACTATCAGATGTTAACAGATGCAATCAGTTGTATTTATGGTTTCATAAAAGATCAGTAGAGAACTATATTCCTAGAAGATGTAAAGAAGAAAACTAATCAATCTTAGCGGTATTGCAATAGTTGTTTGTATTTAAAAACTGAGTTTTGTTGGTTTTAAAATTCATAAATACATAATAAACCACTTCAAGTCCAAATCTGTTACAGAAGTGAGATCAGATACAAGATCTGTTATAAGTGATCAAAAAAGAAGACTTTTTGTCAACAAAGTTGAGTCCTCAGCAAATAGAACCACTTTAGATGCAAGATTTTCAGGAAGATCATTAATGTAGATAAGAAACACACTTATTCAATAGTTTAGAGAGAATTGTAGAGAGTTCTAGGGAGGACTTTTGTAAGACTATAACAGTAATGTTGTCTGGACCACAAGTCATAGAGTTTAATTGAGATATAACTTTAGCAATGGATGCTGGAGTTATTTGAATGTCTAACAATCTGTTTAACTGGAATGAAAGGAAGAGTATAGCCATAAGATTTAAGTGTTGAATTAGAATAACAGTTCTTTGCAAATAGTTAGCTTTATCTATGGGAGAGTTAATATTAGTCTCATGAATTAGAAATGGAATGTTAGACTTTTTTATTTTATGTTAATTCACCTTATCAAGGCCAAGAAGTTTACTACAGTTAAGGAGGCTAGTTTAATTGTGGTCACAACCCGCTCTCAATTCTTTAACTCCGAAATACAAAGCTTGACAAACAATGCCACTGCTTGGAGAATAAGTTGAGCATGGTACTACCAGGGAGGTGGTAACGATCAAACTCGGAACTTCTCACTTATAAAGCGAGCACTCTACCACTCCACCACTTATGTTTGTCAATGACACTGTTGAAGATTTTCCAAATGCCTTAAGACCCTAACTTCTGAGATAAGATTTAGAAGATAAAAGTATAAGAATAACGAGGCTTAACATCAGATTTAGTGAACTTAGAATAATGGTGCATCAGACCTTTTTACATTGATTTCTTGCAGTAATAAAAATATGTTTGTTCTCAAGAGAGTTTTGGAGAAAGATGAAAAAAATGATTACTATTTGATATACCAGCTGTACAAGAAGATGAAAACCAAGGAGTAGAAGGAAGCTTGGCTTGAAACCAATGAGAAAGAATAAACGCTTCTATTCCTGCCTGGATCTATGAGCTTATGTAGAAGGCGCATTTATCAGCAGAGAAAGAAATTACATCAGCCTTAGGACTTTTACAAAGGAAATCATAAAAAGAATCAGTGTGACCTGCTATACCAGTCATAACATTTTTTAGAAATTGTGACCGCCCCAAAAATGAACTCTGACCTTTTGACAAAGTCTAAGAAAAGTAACCTTTTTAAAAAATAAGTTTGTGGTCATTTTTTATTTAGAATTAGAGTTATATGCTGTTATTATAATCAATTCTATAAAAAATATTTTGAAAGAAAAATTACAAAAGTGTTGCAATCCTTTTGAACACACGAGGAATAAAAAAAAAAGGTAATATAAAAGGTAATGTAAAAGGTAATCTAATATTTACTATAGTTACTATAGTTACTGCAGAACTAATATGTTAATTAAAAGAAAAATATTTTATTAAGATTCATGATGAAATTAAATAATTTGAAAACTTGTTCAAACTTGTAATGATTCAATGTAAAGATATCTATAGACTTAGCTAAGGCAAAAATAAAATAGTAAATAATAAAATATTTGTAATAAAATAGGTGTGGTTAGAAGTTCTGCAACAAATAATATAAAAACGTTTTGCAACAAAAAAAGCAATCAAAACTGATTAAGATTTTAGTTAACAAGAGGAATGGGAACCAAAAAGTGAGAAAAAAATGTTAAGTTTGATTCGTCTATAGAATTGCATGATCATGATCTAGATATTTTTAATGTATGAAATCTATTGCTATAATGTAGGAATTTTAATACTTGTACTAGAATCATGGACAAAGATAAAAAAGATATCAAATTACTTTGAATTTTTCAAAGTTTCTTTTTCAAATTTTAAGACATGTTAATAATGAACAAAAGATTCTATCAATAATAGGAAGAAAAAAAAAGGAAACCATATTTCACAAGAAACCGTCAACCTGTTTCTTAACTTTAATTTAAAAATCAGTTTTCAAGAACGATGCCTAAAAAAAAGATTTTGTTAGGATTATGAAAAATCAGCACATTCAATTTACTAAATTACTACCCAATTTTATTGAATTACATATTGCATTTAAAAATGACAATCCTAATGTCAAGGTCAGTTTGTCAAGATTTTGTGCTCTGAAACCTAAGTGGTGCATTATAACTAATGCATCTTGTACTCATAATGTATGTGCATTTGTACACAAAAAAAATAAAAAAATCTGCAAGTATGTACGGACATTGTGCGAGGCCAAGGGTCTTTAAATAGCATACAAAAACATATGTGGGAGGAAAAGGAGGGTTTAATAAAAAAGTATGTATGCATTAATTAAAAAAATAATTCCTTAGTAATGTTATATTTAGTCATAGATATAATCATGGACATTTTTAGTTAGATAGTCATGGTTTTATTTTTAGTTATTTTTTTACATTTAGTTTAGTTTTACATTTAATTAGATAGTTAGATAGTCATGGACATTTAAAGTGAGCAATGGGAGGTTGCACCTCATATGCACTCATAACAAAAAAGTTATAATAGTAATATACAGTTTGAAAAATTAGATAGCGAGCTTTTTTTAAAGTTATAAGTAAATATTTTTGGCTATTGTGTTTTTTTAAAGAAATAGAATTAGGGCTCAAATTAATGCAAAAAAAACTAATCCCCCCCCAAAAAAAAATTTTTCACCTTACCTCCCCTCATCCCAGACGCTACTTTGCATATAGGAGGGGGGTTGTGTTAGTATAAAGTTGTATCTTTAGTACATAAGTTCGTATTGGTTTTTTTTTAACATAAAATCTCTCATATTTATCTTATAATTTTCATGTTTGGCAGAGTTTGAAATAGCTTAAGTTACTGTTATAGTTTACAGCTTAAGTTATAATTAGTTTAATATTAGTTTAAGTTGCAGTTATAGTGGAATGAGCAAGTTATAATGTAATGAGCAAGTTGTAGTGGAATGAGCAAGTTATAATGTAATGAGCAAGTAAGAGTGGAATGAACTTTTTTGAAAAATGTCTACTCTAGTAATAGTAATATATTTAAATAAGTCCTCTAAGATAAAATGACAAATAATTAAAAAACAAACCAACAAAACCAACAAATTATACAAAAATTTATGGTTTGTGAAATATAAACTTTAAGTAAAAAAAAGCAATTGTTATTTCATAGTAAGTTGATATCAAAATTGGGAAAAAGGGAAAAAAGATTGCTTTCATTTAACTAAAGTTTACATCTATGACAAATAGTATCCAATAAGTCAATATTTGTAGCTGCTAAAGCATGAATTAATTAATAAATGTGCAGCTCATCTTTAGTAAAAGATATACTGTTTGCAGCTGTAGAAAAAAAAAACTTATCAATTCTATTCTTAAATGCGTTATCTGACGGAACCTTTTTGCATACTGACGGCAAGTTATTCCAATCATTGACAATACGATTTGTAAAAAAATTGTGACAAGCATTAACATATCATACCGGAATAACAAATTCCAGATGCGGCCTAACATACATAGTGCATAATTTACTCCAAAGCTTCATATTTCTTGATCTAAATGTTTTTTTTAATAGGCTAAGTATCATATTCGCTTTAAGTGTTGTAACCTGTATCTGTTGATTCCATTTTAGATCATTAGATATAAAGATACCCAGGTCTCTCTCAATATCCGTTGCCTCAAGAGTAAGTGATGTATAACCAAGGTGCATAACTTTACATTTTGGAACATATAACTCCATTAGCTATTTCTTTGACCATTCTTTGAAATTGTTTAAATCATTTTGGAGGATCAGGCAATCAGCATTATGAAACTCAGGTCTTATTTCTTGTAACAGTTTAGTGTCGTCAGCATAGATTTTATTTTTTTAAAGTTTATATAAATGATAAATAATGTTGGACCAAGTACAGACCCTTGAGGAACTCTGCTTAGAACATCAGTCCAGTCGCTAGAGTGTTCACCTAAAATAGTTCACTGTTTTCTACTAATCAAAAATGACTCAATCCATTTTAGAACATTGTCATTAATCTCATATGCTTTCAATTTATGAAATAGTCTATGGTGAGAAACTTTATCAAACGCGAAGTTCAAAAATCCAATATCGACAAAATTTCTTATACTTAATGCTTTCGTGATGTAGTCACTTTAAAAGTATATTCTGTTGGGTATCAAAAGAAGCGAAATTATATGAAAATTTTAAAAGTTATTGTCACTTTATAAAAAACATTGAGATAAAAAATTATAATAAAAAATTTATGTAAAAATGCATATTTTTATTTTTTAGTTTGAAAATGTCATATTCTAGTCATTAAAATCTAAAATTACTAAAATTTTTTATAAAATCATTTAGATGAAGAGATATGAAGCTTTGGAGTAAATTATACACTACGTATGTTAGGCCGCACCTGGAATTCGCAATTCCGGTATGGTGTCCTTACTTAAAAGGTGAGATCAAAGAAATCAAAAAAATTCAGAACAAAGCTACCTCATGGTTTAATAGGATTACCTTACGCTAAAAGGTGTCGGCGGCTCACCCTCTAAATGTGTTCTATATAATAAAATAATACTAGTATTAAAAAGTTTCTAATCTTTTTTTTTTGGTTGCCTTAAAACCCCTTAACATCGGACAGGTCCTTATAATTATAAAAAAAATAGTTCTTCAAAAGTATATCATGTTGGGTCTCAAAAGAAGCGAAATCGTATAAAAACTTCAAAAATTATCACCATTTTATAATAAATTTTAGTTCAGATTTTAATAAATAGAAAATGACATTTTTAAACTAAAAACTAAAAATATGCATTTTTACATAAATTTTTTTTAATGATTTTTTATCTCAATGTTTTTTATAAAAAACATTGAGATAAACATTAATAAAAATAAGTGACAATAACTTTTAAAATTTTCATATAATTTCGCTTCTTTTGATACCCAACATGATATACTTTTGAAAAACTTTTGTTTTGACAATTATATTAACTTATCTGATGTTTAAAGGTCTTGACCTACCCCTAAAAATATTTTACTTTCAAAAATTTTTTAATCCGGTATTATTTTATTATATAGAACACATTTAAAGGGTGAGAGCAAACATTCAAAAGTTGTTTAAATGGCAACCCTAATATCTATAGACCAAACGAGTAAGATCGAAGCAAAAAAACATTAAATTTCACGTTTTTTCTAATTTATTGCTTCTTGATCTAGCGTACTAATTGTTCAAATTATTTTGTAATAAATTCTTTAAGTATTTGTATAAATTATTTTTTTGGAAAAGTATTTCTTTGAACAGGTTTAAAATAAATTTTTTTTTAATTTTTGGTTTAATGTTTGCAATAATCACTGGTTAATTGTTTGGAATAGAAAGTTTCCTTCAAAACTATTTTCAAGAAACAAAAAATAGTTAAGTATTTTAAATTTTTAGGTTTTAAATAAAACTTTCTTCTTCACTTGCACTATGTTCTATCTAATATTCTTTAATGTTCAGGAATGCTCCTCGCTATGCCACTGGTTATTATTGATGTCTCTGCAATTTATTATATAATTATTGAGTTTTAAAATTTTTTCAAATTTTTCTGATTTTTTTTTTTTTAATTACAAATTTTAATTGGAAAGTTATTTAAATTAAAGAATTTTAGAAGACTAGAATTCTCAAATTTTAAATAAATTTCTTTTTTTTTTAAAAATTCCTTAAAAACAACTTGCGTATTTATAGAAAATGTTTAATCTTGATAACGCTTTAAATAGAATAAAAATATTTTTGAAATGGTATCGTGTTTTTCATATTCTATTTGAGATTACTTGTTAAAATAATTTTTAGGTAAAGGCTTATTATGTGTTAACAATATGTAAGATATAAATAGAAACATTTGTATGGCTTACTTTTGTGAGTCTTTGAGTATATTAAGTAAATTAATCAGTTGAGTAACTTAACTTTAATTACAAAAATGGTTGTTTTGATTTAGTTTATAGGCAAATTTACTTTTTATTTATTAAGTTAGTTGATAAGATAATTAAGATATAACTAAATATAACTTTAAAAAAATATTATTGGCTTCTCCTAGAAATTTAAAGTAATTTAAATTCAAATAATGTTAAATGAAAATCTCAGTGCAAGTGGTGGATCATATTCAAAAGATAAATTTAACATGCATTATGACTCCTAATTTATAATTTATGATAGTTTAAACAAAAATATTTCTTTAAAGAATAGTAAAAAAAAAAGTAGATAAATTAGAAAAAAAAAAAAAACAAATCCCAAAAATACTTTTTTTTAAGAAAAAACTAATTGCAAAGGTGTGAAAAGGGTATCGCCATTGCGATAAACTAAGTTTGAGCCCTGAGAATGTATGTAAATATTGTTCATTCATTGTTTAACTAAATTGTTAAATGAGTTATTTATTGAATTTCCATTTTTATTAGCTTTATTAACTGTTACAGTCTCACCAAAACATAATGTAAAAGAATATATTAATAATTTTGTATTCAATAAAATACTATTCTTGAATAGCATTTCTTAATATGCTTTATTATTGAAAAAAAAAAAAAAATTATATATGGAAACATTCTTACGGTATTATATATTATTTTATATTAGATATTATGTTGTTAAATATTAGGTGCACAATTTAATGATCAAAGGTTATTCATTTCTTAAAAATTATACTTCCCGGTGGACATGGGACATAAAAAAATGCTTGTATGTATAGCATATTATTTGTTTTACATAATAATAATAATAATACTGTTTTTTTCATTTCGTACATAATAATAATGTTCACTGTATCTCTGCTGCAAATAAAAATATCACCAGACAAAAATAAAATATACATTCAGTATCTATTTTTTAAGAAGCAAGATATAAATTTTTAATTATTGTGCACATTGCCACTATAACTGGTATTGTTTGCTATAAACAACCCATCAAAATTCACTGAACACCTCTAATTCTAATCCTTTACATAACCCAAGACATCAATATTATAATAATTAAAAGATTAAAAAACTTTTTATTGCTATTTTTTAAAAATTTTAATGGCTTATTAATAATTAATACAAAATATTTAAAATAAAAAAATATATATATAAAATATCATTGATGATATTAATAATTTATCTAGTAATTATATTAATTATGAAATTTCATTTCTTGTTGTGTTTTATCCTCAAGAAATTTTATTTTTTTTGACTTTTTTATTTTTTATTAAACATTTTAGCAATTGTTTTCAACACTTCTTAATAAAAAAATAAAAAAAAACTATTTTTTATTTCTAATTATATTAGTTATTTTCGGTTTTCATTTCTATTTGTTATTTTATATAAGTATTAATAATATATGGCCTATCTTATAAATGGGTCAGTGAGTATCCTATCCTGCATCCTCCATCTATCCATGGTTTTTTAACTGCGAACATAATGCAGTTATCAGGACAGCTACCAAGACCAGAACACTTTGCTGTTTGACGACCAATGGTACAAGCAATCAAAAAAACTTTATAATAAATTATAACTTAAATATAATAAAAACTATTCTTATTCAAAAAAAACTTTAAAATTCTGTTTTAAATTTTAAGAAAAAATCATGTGCTTAAATCTTTTTTTTAAATTTAAAATTTTAATTCACCTACCCAAGGACAAGAAGCCTACAACAGAGAATAAGTCTGCTTAATTGTGGTTAAAACCTTCTCTCAACTCTAAACTCCAAAACACGAACTTTGATGAACCAGGCCACTGCAAAGAGTAACAAGTTGAGTACGGTACAACCAGGGACATAATAGTACTGGAAGCTGTCGTTTATGAAGCAAGCGATCTACCACTACACCACTACCACATTATATGAGTTGGTTACGGAATAGCTTTTTTGGTGTAAGTACCTGGTAATTAGCTTCTCGTATAGTAGTGCTGACTTTAGATTTATCTAATAAATAGAAGAAAAGTATTTTAAAATTACTAGTGGAGTTTGAACTTACAGAGGAGTTTGATAGTTCCTAACTAGAACTGTCTTTATTCTTTTATCTTTTTTAAAAAAAAAAAAAAATTTTGCATTTTTTTTTTCCAGCTAGTTCTTTGCTTCTGAAAGCACTGAGCTAGCTGACCTGGTTAACAAGTTATTTAATTTTCACAGCATTTCATTACAAAATATAACTTCATCATTTACTTTTAATTTTTTTAATGTTGACTATTTATTAACAAAAGGGTTAAAAGTACAGTCAGAGGAAAATAAATTATGGCAGCATCCATGTTTAGATTAAGGAGGTTAAGTGTCCAGAGTGGAGAGGTAAAAGAGAATATACAACTTTAGCTCATTTTTTTTTCAATGAGAAGTTGTTAGGTTCAATACAACTATATACACTGGTAAATAAAAATATACTTTAAAAGTTGAAATTTACACTTATCGCTTCATTTTTTTCAGACCTGTAGACTACTGTAAGACCTGTTATTTTAAAGTTATTATTATAAATACCCTTACGTACATTCACAGCTTTTATATCTAAACAAATCTGTCAAAACAGAAATTTGTGGGTGGCATTATTTTTTTACACTACTATTCTCTACAAACTCAATATCATATTAAAATAGTGTTTCTGATAATGCATTGTGAGGTATGCAGTTAGCATGAGGCAATAAGAAACCTTTTATGTTTAATGTATTTCTATATGTACTAATTGTAATAGTTTTTAGGTAAAAAAAATTTAGTACAATATTTGTAGATTCTTCTGTTTGCAACATTTTGTTTGTTTAAAATATTTATATAAAGTAATAAAAATTTTTTTATTTATAATATGTTTGAAATAAAAATTTTTTAACACAATCAATGAAGCACAAAAAAAAAAGTTAAAATCATCTATTAGATCAATTTATTTTTATCTGATATGATTTTGAGTGATGAGATGATAAAAATTTATAATTATAAAACCCCAATGAACACACAGACCACTAGAATAGGTCAATATTTAGTCAAAATTGGTCAAAAAATGGATAAAAGGTTTAGCGACCAAAATTTGACAGTTGATTTGGATCAGCATTTCAAGCTTTTTAATATATGTTGATTAAATGTTGATTAAATGTTTTGAATTAAAATATTGGTTAAATGTTTTAAATTTTGACCAACTTAAGCCATTATTCTAAACGTTTAGTAAATGTTTGATAAATGCATACTAGGAGACTAGGGACTAGGATGTTTCATATTTTATTGATTATTGAACCTGCACCTCGATTTATAAATTGACCATTTATATGAAAATGAGTTTGAGCAAAACGCCTTGGTACAAATGTATAGATGCGCACATACAAAAATTGCTAACAATGAAACATAAGCTAGGATCTGAAAGAAGATCACAAGATCTTGTTGTCAGAACCTAATATAGTACAAATAAGCAAAATAAAGACATACTAAATGTAAACATACTATAAATAAACATACTAAAAAATAAAGTAAAAGTTAAAATAAAAAAGTATTAAAATCCAAGTAAATAACAATTTTCAAAATATTAGAAATTTCTGAGTTTTTCAAATTATCTGAAATTTATACCATAATACTTTTTATACTTTTAAATTTTATTTATTAGATTGAATATTTATCAAATAAAAGAAGCAAATTTTATATATTGGATTGAATGTTTATCAAATTAAAAGAAGCAAATTATATATATTGGATTGAATATTTATCAAATAAAAGAAGCAAATTAAAAAAATAAAAAATGTTTAAAAACAATTTATTAGGAAATCAAAAACGTTTTTTATATGCCAACTAGGAATAAAGTAGGTTCTTGTGAAGAAAAATTTTGCTTTTTGAACAATTTCAGAAGAAATAACATTATTTTTTTATTAATTTCATTAATTAATGACCTTAATAACATTGAGATATTTAAAGCATACAATACAATTATATTAGTTTATATGTTTTATTAATGTTGATTAAACATTTACAATATTGGCTTATATATTTTAATTTTGTAAACATTTAATAGACTTTTAATATATGTATACTTTAAAAGTATTGTAGCATACATTTAAAATGCTTTAGATATATGTTTAAGTGTCGGGTAAACGTTTTCAATATTTGTTTAAATCGTCAATTGTTTGAAGCGTATGCTAAATTTTACATAAAGTTTGTAGGTAAAAAGTTGATTTTTTAGTTACTATTCTGAATATTTGGAATTTTAAAAATATTTGAATTTTTCTAATTTTAAAAAACTTATTTATTTGCTATTTATTATTGTATTGCAAGTAATCTTGTGGTACCTACTAGAATAGACTATAAAATACTATTTCGAAGTTTAACATGTTAAGTCGCTAAGTAAGACTATTAAATAAAACGGCCAATTATTTGTAATAAAAAAGTAATAGGAGCATTTCAAAACATACGTTTGAATATTAAACATATGTTATACTAAATTTAGACCCTTTATATACGTTTAAAAAATCTAAATGCTTTTTCTGTGTTTAGTAGACATCAAAAATATGTTTGAATCTCGATGTTTAATGGTTTGTTCTAAATGTTGATCTAGATTTCATTCTGAATGAATAATCTACCAAAACTAAAGGTTATGTCTAAACCTTGTTTTTTATGTTTAATGGGTGTTTACATGTTTATTGAAACAATTTTACTAAATCTAAGCAATCTAATCTTAAATTTTAATTTTATTCAAATAATTATTTTATTTATAAAAAAATTATCCATGTAAAAATGCTGTCTTGTTAAATTCTAGAATGAAAGAATTTTATAATGTTGTGTCTACCCACCAATTGCTGTTTAAGATCTGCAAATCTATTTTGAAGAGGTCTGATAAAGAAACCTTTTATATCTATAAAGATTAGAAAATCGTGAAGTTCGCTGATGAATGATTAAATAGGACAAAAGAACAATTACTAAACTTTTTAGTAATGAATCAGAGTTTTTGTTATTTAATTCTGATAGTATTAGATATATTTGTCATCCAAAAAGCCATAGTAATGAATCTAAATAGATTCCAATAGTAAAGCATGTAGGCATAAATGTTAGGTAAATGGTTAGGATTTGCCTTAGTAAAGATTGTGTTGGTCCACCTAATTGAAATAACAAAACATGCACAAAGGTATCAATAAGGATATTATACTGCCTCATGCTTAAGACACAATGCCTCAAGAATGAATGTTTTAGTAGGACAATTACCCAAAATACACTTCAACCGTCATAAAAAATTTTTCCATGCAAGAAAAAATTAACCTCAGTCTGCTCTCACAGTTTGAATACAATTGTGTAAAAAATTAACCCCAGTATTTTTAGTCACATATATACAACTAAAGAATTTAGGTTTTAGTTGCATATTATTTATAATAATAATAGTATTAATAAATTTGTTAATCAATTTTGATTTTTTGATTTTGAAAAACATTCATGTATTTTCTTTCTTTAAGATTGTTTATAATGAACATCAAAGAGTATTTTGCTTTTCCAATAAGTATTGGATGTAATCCTACTGTGAAAAATTACGAAGGTGTCAAATATATGTTGTTAAACATATTTTCTGATAAGAAAAATCTTAAAGCTGATTGGAGAGGATTGAAGTTAGATAGTCTTCATGAAGATTGGTTACAAAATTTATCAAGCTTTAAAGATGTTATTCTTTCTTACAATGAAATTAAAAGTATACCATCAACTGATATTTTGAATTGTTTTGGAGCTGTAGAAAAGTTAAATCTTAGTTCAAATAAATTACAAGAGGTACCTGAAGAATTGTTTAGGCTTCCAAAACTTCGCAATATAAATCTTTCACAAAATAAATTAAGACACCTCCCTAATGTTAAAGAATGGTCACCATCTCTTATAACAATAACTCTTAAAAGTAATTTATTAGAAAGTTTTCCATCCAATGTTGAAGGACTCTTAGTGAAATACTTATATTTAGCATCTAACAGATTGGATTGTGTTCCTGAAAGTATTTGTAACCTGAAATGTTTAGAAATTCTTGATATTAGTGAAAATGTTGACATTCATTCATTACCAGTAAGCATGGGAAAGTTATCGAAACTTACTCAATTAGATTTGAATGGCTTAACGGTAAATTTTAAAATAAAATGTTTCTGCTTTTATTTTTGATATTTTATATCAAGTTATGCATATATATACTTGTGTGTGCGTGTTTGTGTATAAATTATAAGTTTTATTTTATTTGGACCATTACATGTAGATTTATATTATTATGTAGTATTATATACAGTTATGTTAAGACCTATTTTTGGTTGGTTGTCAGGAAAGGCAACTGAAAGTTATTTAGCTGTTGTTAGTCTCAATAACTAGTAGTTATTGAGACCAAAAAAAATAAGATTGAGACTAGAGGAACCCCTAAGGTTACAGGATATGGAGAAGAGTGTTGTCTATCGAGGACAACTTTTAACATTATCAAAAGCTTTAGAAATGTCAAGAGCTATAGCCTTAATCTCTCCACTTCTATCTAATGTACAATAAAACCTATTGGTTATTACTGTTAGCAAATTAGCTTTAGAACGAGAAGATCGAAAGCCGTATTGATGATTAGAAATGTTATTAGATTCAAGATGAGAGATTATGTGTTTTTTAATTAAAGATTTAAAAGCCTTGCTTATGATAGGGAGAAGACTAATGGAGCAGTAGTTAGACAAGTCAGATGGCTCTCCAGAATTTTTGTAAATAGGGATAACAGATGCCGCTTTCCAGCAGGCTGGAAAACAAGACTCTGATAAGTACTTGTTAAAAAGTTTTGAAAGTATAGACAATAGTTCCGGAGAACACTCCTGCAAGAACATAACAGGTATGTTGTCTGAATCATAAGCTGTAGAAAAGTCTAAGCAGGATATCACTTTAGATACCAAAGCTGGAGTGATTCAAATGTCAAGCAATTATCAACCTGTTTGACGGCTCTATCAGGTAGAACGCAACTAGTGGAATCAAGAGATGATATTGATGAAAAGTTCTTAGCTCAGTTTGGCTTTGTCTTTAAGTGAGGTAACAAAGTCTGAACCATACAAGAGAGTTGAAATAATAGATTTGCCTTTATTATTGATACTGTTAAAGATTCTCCAGTAGTCATGAGAACCTATTTTTTGTGATGAAATATGAGATTTCATAACCTGAGAATAGCAGGCTTTGGTGTCAGACAAAATCTTTATACAATGGTTTCTTGCATTATTAAACAGACGTCTGTTTTCTGAAGTATTGTTTAGCTAATAGATATGGAAGTAATGGTTTCAATTGAATATTGCCACAGCACAGTGTTAGGAAAGCCATGGAGAAGAGTGAGGCTTGACCTGGAAATGTCGAGAGAGATTAAAAGATTCCATGCCGGCCTGAATTCACGAAGTTATTTAAGGAGTGCATTAGTCAGCAGGAAGACGAAAGATTTCTACCCAAGGGCCAACACAAAGAAAATCACGAAAAGAGTCCCAGTCAGCTTTAAGGTAGTTGTAAGAGGTGCAATGATAAGGGGGATTCTGATGATAAAGAAGAATGAGATAATAGTTTTAGAGAGATAAAACCATTATCAGAAGCACATAGGAGTTAATGTTAAAAATCTGAGCACTGACTAGGATCAGTCAAGTAGAGAAGGTAAATGATTGAGGTTGTTTGGAGTATTACTTACCAAACATTGATTATTTAATGGACAAGAAGTTTTGTGTGCGGTTTTGTGTGCCGTTTATGTGATGTTTTGTTTTTATATTCTGAGTTGTATCAGTGTATAAAATCTTATGTGAATCTGTGGTTATGTAAACTATTTATGGTTTTTATATTTTGCATACAGTTATACAGCCCTCAGAGTTATAGAGCCCTCAGAGTCGGCATTTGGCAATGCCGACCTAAAAGTATTTTAGGTTGACAAAAAATTGCTAACCTTATTTCTTTTATGGTAGAGCCTTTATTTTAAGTTTTTTTTGCTGACCTGATGTCAACCTTTTAAAGAATAATGTTGGCAAAATATTGCCGTCCTCATTTCTCCCAGTTCTGAGGGCTGAGCTATAACTTACTTTGATGGAATTTCTGTTAAATATTTTATGAAGTTTATAGTTTACTGAAAAGTTAAAATCATTTAATGCTAGTAAGGGACTTTCTATTTATGTTTCCACATTCTTACTGAATCGATGGTTATACCATATGATTTTTGGTTTGTAATTTTTGCTTTTAATTAAAGTAATCTGAGGTTGGTGCTTAAGTGTATAATTAATAGGTTTTTTTTAATGCTTTTTTGTGAGATAGCTTTATTGAATTTTTTTAATGTTTTTTTTGTAAGTTGAAATAGTTTTATTGAAAACAAAATCATTTAATGATGTGAATTAAACAAATTTATTTAATGATGTAACTGAAAAAAGTTTTAATTTCACAAAACAGTATTTCGATAATTATAAATTGTCAAATATTACGAGTACAAATCAAATGAAAATCGGTGTAAAAGAGATCAAATGAAAAAATTATAGACTTGTCAAATCAAGAAAACATAGCAAAGTTAAAATACTCCAACTTGCAGGTGTTTTAGAATTTTGTGTACAAAAAACAGTGAATGCCTGGGATTTGAGAGGTGATATTAACATGCTTTGTTCTAGAAGACCGTCAAAGTTTAGTGATTTGAACAGAAGTAGCATAATATAAACTAATAAAACAAATCCTTGGCTTAGCAAAGATAATTTGGCTCAAATATTCAACTGGTCCATTCCTAATCAAAATGTGAGCAGTGAACTTGTTAAACAAATGTTTAAGAAAAAGATATAAAGTATTAGACTGAATTAGAAAACCTGTCAATTATGAATCAGCTCAAAAGATAAAAGTGGTGTAAAGAAAATGTGGCCAAAAGGTGGCCAAAAATTTGTTCTTTGAGTTTGATATTACACACCCTTTGAATTTGATATTGCACATCCTCTACTTAGTGAGGTTCAGTAAAAAAAAATTAAATATATATCACCAAGGAATTTGTAAATAACTGTTATTTTCTGTATTTAACAACTGCTTGCTTATATATTAAGTCTTCTGATGTCAATAAGGTCTTTCAGAAACCTTTCTGGTCTATCACCAACTTGTTATCTTCATTTATCTTGGTGTGACAATCCTTTTCATCATTGGTAACATCAACAAATGTAATTATCTTAGTGGCAAATTTTTGTTCATAATTATGTTTTGTAGCAGATTTTCTATTTATGTGTTTAGATACTGTATATGCAGAGTATTCATGGAGCAGCATGCTTGTGAATATTCTCCAATTTAACTACTACATAAGGCTTTGCTTTAGTTGCAATATTAGCCTTGAGCCAGAAAAATCATATTGCCAATGTGTTACAGAATCTTGAAATCTTGAAAAGTTGGTGTTTTGACTACCTGTTCATAAAAAATCTGAAGTAGGGTAAACTCGTTGTTGGCAACAACTGGCTTGGCCAATGTGTTGTTGAAAAGAAAAGCGAAATTTTAACAAGCCAAACATTCGTAATTGAGGGTGTTGCTTTATCATCATATTATTAGTCTTAAGCAGCCATTTTCTTAAGTAATGTCTTTATACTTTTTAACTATAATAAATACAAATTTAATAAATTCTGTAATAAGTACTTAAGACCAAATAATTGATATAAAAAAAAATCTTAGATGATCTAAATTCACCCCATGCCACCCCACCTTCAATGACCAACCAATTTATTCAATTTATTAAAAGTTAGCTTCTGAGTAATAGTTTACTTAGAAAAAGTTTGCAATAAATTATTGCAAGTAAAATACTTTTCAATAATGAACACTTAATATGCACTCAAAAAAAGATTTTTTGGAAATAATCGATAGGGGTAAATCTAAATTCGCTTTTTAAATCTAAATTCGATTGCATTTTTAGACAAGTTTTGGTTAATTTAGGGTTCTGAAATAGGGTATGGGGATCACTTCCCATTATCAGTTTGCAAAAATATTTTAATTATGAAATTATTTTATTAAACCTAAATTTGATCTCTGTTATAAGAAAATAATTTTTTTTTCCTAGATTACAGATCCTCCTTCTGAAAACAAAACATCAAAAGAAATTTTGAATCTTTTGATAGGAAAATTAAGATACTCAAAACCTTATTATAAGATGAAGCTAATGATTATTGGTCGTCAGCAGCAAGGAAAGACAACTCTACTTAAAAGGCTTAAAGGCGACAATAAATTTAATCTAGATATATCAACACAAGGTATGTGTTTGAATGCATTTGTATTTTTTTGTCATGGCTATAGAAACAGCAGTGTTTTTAGTCCAAGCAAACATTTTCAACAGTGGTTTAATAGTGCAATAGTAATGCAGAAGCATCTTTTTAAACGCTACCATTAAATCCATTCGCTTGAGATGTTATCTGTGTAAAAAACATAATTTAGAAAATTTAAAAGTATTTTTATAATGTTTTTCAAAAACTAATTATAAATGCAGATATTATTTTATTTTTAGATCTAAATTTGTATGTACTCTTTTTTTATAACATTGGCTAAATGTTCAAATACACTTATCAAATGTTTATATTTATACTGTTTGAAATTAAACAAAGATTTATTATTGGCATAAGTTAAATAGGAAATTAATTGAATTAATTGAATTTATATGACAAAGCTAAACTACCTAACTAATTAAAATTAATGGAAGATTATTGTAAATATTGGCTACTATTTATAAATTTGTCTTCGATTTAATAGTATTAATAATAATTAGAAATTAATTTTATAATCTATTTTAAAAAATAATTCCTTCAAATTGTAGTTAAGGCAAAAGATTATAAATAATTATGTTGCAAATTAAGTGTTAGGTTACGACATTTTTAAATTTACATTTACAAATATTAAAAATAAATTTATTGCGTTTTTAATAAATTTATCTAACAGTTAGCTTATTTTAAAGTTCAAAAAAAAAAAATTTAGTCAAATCCATATTTATTGTAATACTTCACACTATATAGGTTTAGAGTAAAGTAACTAAATAGCACTTCAAGTGGCCCTTTAGAGCAAAACATAAGTGAATAACACATAAGCACATAACCAAAAGAAAAAAAAATTTATGTGAAGCATTTAACTTCTCAAGTTAAGGAAAATAAAACTTGCGCCATGCAGATTCCCACAAGCACAAGTGTAAGCAAAACACTTTCTCAATTGATTTAGTGAAGGTCCAATTGAAGACCCAATTAATATTTTCTTGGACCTTTTAGATCATGTAAGCACTCAAAGTGTTCAAGTTTGATTATAAAAAGGGTTTTTGATAGTTCATACTTTTTTAGTTACTTGAAATTATTTTCTAGTAATTAAAATCTAACAAAAGCAATTTTCAAAATTCAAAGCACATTTAAATTATTAGCATTTTCACACATTTCTTATTACACATATAACTTTTTGGCATTTTCATAAAATTTATATTGATTTATAATTAATAATCTGTTTATAGAAGTTTAGCGTGAAATTAGTTTAAATAGAGCATCAGCGCTTGGTCATTTATTTGATTTTTGGGGGAAAGTGAGTATTCAGAAAAATAAGAGGCTATTGGGAATAAAGAGCAGGTAGAAGAAGGAGAAAGTAAATTAACAAATATATAACCTAAAAATAAAATCATAATATTTTACATTAAAAATACAATAGTTATCAAATAAAAGCAGTAAACGATAAGAATCAGCACTCTGTCAGCAAGAATATATACAAAAGTAATAGCTAATTTAATTAAAAGTACATATCTAATTAAATTAAAAACAAGGTACAAATTTTTAACCAAGAAATATTTATAATTATAAGAGATAAAGTCCAACACATTTTTACACTCCACAAAAACAAAAATATTATCTTGTATGCAAAATATCTAGTTGGCCTAGAGTGGTCAAAAATTGAAAAAAGGTTAAAAAAAAAGAAGTTATAAAACCAGTTATTTACATATCTGCACCAACTCACAGTGGGCCAGCTGTGGACCAAAGTCAAAATTTTGACATGATCTAATCTGTCTAAAAATCATATACAATGTTCTTTATATATATCTAAATAAAGTTCTGAAGTTATTTTATTACATTTGCTGTTGAATAATTCTTAATCATTTTTCCAGAATGGCTTCATAATAATTTGTTGAAAAGCTGACAATTTTTTAATAATTATGTTTACATTGTTACACAGTTTTATTTAATTATTTTTGCGTAACAACAGTATTGATCGCTATTTTATTACAATTTAACATTTAAAAGGTAATACTTAGCCACAGTTATGAATGCTAATGTCGTTTTAAGGTGTAATAAATGAATAATAGAAATGGCATAACATAAAAGTTTTATTTCATTATTTAAATGTGTCAAATTTAAAAAAAAAGCCGAGCTATTTTTTATTTTATTGTTAATATTTTCAGACACGGTGATCACAAAATTGGATATTTGCATATTTTTATGTGAAAATAATAAAAGCATTTTTAACTCTAAAGCTCATGAACAACTTTTAAGCTATTTATGTTGCAAACTAAAAGTCGATATGTCTTGCATTAGCAGTGATAAATTAAATGAATTCATCAAAGGATATAAAAAAAGAAAGTTCATGGATTGGTTAAATGACAATTATAATGCTGTAGACTAAGAAGCGCTACCATTACTACCACTGCTCCCAGTTATTTCCTGTTCCATTGGAAGGCCAAAAGTATAATTTGAAAATGCCAGCACAAAAAACAAGCATCAAAAAAGTCTGGAACTAGCAGAGTCAAGAACATCAGAAGAGCTAATCTTATCTGCTATTCATCTTTTTAAGCAAGAACGCAGGCCTAAAGGTGCACAACTTCAAGGTCAAATGCTCAAAGCTGAGTTAGATGGGTCTTGCTCTGTGGCAATACCATATTCTTCTACAAAAGCTTTAGCTATTTTACTGGATTGTGGGTTAACTAAGCCGGGCTACCAAGCACTAAGAAATGAAGCCATGATTCTAAAAGATGAAAAAAAAAAACTGTATGCCACTAGAAACTGAAATCGTAGTGTCAGACTAATCAGCTGAAGTAAGTCTTCAAGCCTTTTTAGATCATACAGCTATTCGTTTGTGCCTGTTGCAAGAAGAAGTAATTAATTCATTCGATTTATCCTCTCTTAAACGGCTTACATAGTGACACATAATTTGATTTGATGGTAGTACTGGGCAGTCTATATACAAGCAGACTACAACTGATGATAAAAGACACCTTGAAAGTGAACAAAGTTTATTTCTAACATGCCTTGTTCGACTTGAACTATCTTGTGTTGTTGATGGCTGTAAACAAATAATTTGGTGCAACCATAAGCCAACTTCAACATTGAACTATTGTCCACTGCAATTTAAGTTTGTTAAAGAAACAACAGATATATCAATAGATGAAGAATCTTAGATGAAGAACAGAAAAAGAATCCAAGATGCCTTTAAAATCGCCTTGGAATAATTATTGATGTGCCCAGATCTGGTGGTTCTGGGATATCCAATGATGGAAATACATCTCGTTATTTTTTCCAATCTGAAAATATTGTGACTGAAATTTTAAAGCTGGATGTACTACTGCTGAATAAGTTGCATGTCATCTTGGCCGCATGCTATCAGCTCTGCCAATTAATGCAGATGCATTTCAAAAGTACTGTCTTGAGGTAAGTTTATTTGTTAATATTATTTCTAGACTGTTGCTAAGTTAGTTTTTGTAATTACATGATTGATTGCCTCTTTTCGGTGGCTCATTGGTTTTACATGCCACAAAGTTTGCACAAGATACTATTACATGGACATGAGGTTGTGAGGAAAATGGTCTTGCTTAATGGCATGCTCTCTGAAGAGGCACAGGAAGCACAAAACAAGGATTTCAAATGTTTCCCTGAAAACTACACACTCAAATGCAGTGGTTTGAAAACTAACTACGATGTATTATGCTGACTTTTGTGCTCATCAGACCCAATAAACAGCAGCATGAGGAGATCAAAATTTCAAAATTCAAAATCTCAACTCCCAGAAAGAGTTAGTGATTTGCTTCAGGCTCCGACTGTTGACTTTTATGCATGTTCGTATACTTTATAAATAGTTAATGTGTTTCAAATTGTCAATGTTTTATTGCAATATTTTTTGTTTTTATTATTAAAGACCTGAATCTTTACCTAAAATTAATTACCTAAATATTTAATAGTTGTTTAAAATAAAACGGTTGAAAATCTAATAAAAATATATTCAAAAATCTATTTACCTGACTGTAACTAAGGAAAGTACCTTGTTGTTAAACAGTATGTGTATTAGGTTGGGTCATACTTTTTTTTTTTTTTGGCTATAGTATAAAAAGTTTATAAAAAGCTTAAAGCATAAAAATCCTAACCCTAACCCTAACCCTGATTGGTCCAAATTCTAGGGACCATAAGAATTTTTTAAATTTTAAGCTCAGTAAGTACTTGCAACTTGCAGTTGAAAATGTGGAAGTAATGTGAAAACGCATATCAATTTTAAAAGACATATTCTTATTATTGTTCACTATGTTTAGTTTATATTACATCTGCTGGTACATGAAATGATATTAGATAAGTCTCAGTAACCATAAATTAATCATACATAACCTTAACTCAACCCAAAGTAATCCTAGCATATAGTAAATTTACCCTCATCAAACCCTGTATTATGGTAATATGTGTTTAACATGTTCTGTTTTATATTTTAGATTGTTTATAAAAAGTGATTATTGATTCTTGCTACAACAGGGTTTATTTTAGTAAGTTGTTTTATAATCAATCTTTTCTAATTGTCATCTGATATTGGACAAGTTGGTTTCTATTGTATTGAGTATTAATAAATGGCGTTTGTCAGCACAAGACTTTGGACTAAACACTCAGTTCTGGTCCAGCCTGCAGTTATAAAAAATAATCAACTTCCTAGATTTAGTGATGTTTACAGACTGTATGACTACTACTTAAAGCAAAATAAATATGATTGTATGCAGAAGAGAGTGACAGCTGTAGCACATGTAGTTGTAAGTATCTACAACACTGCGAGTATCTCAGTAATTGGCACAAAGAGTGTAGTCAACCGTATAAAGAAATTGATTGATAAAGTTAAGGGTCTTGCTAAATATCCCAGTTCATCAAGACATCCATCAACTACCAAGACTGTTTGAAATCATTACAAACTGTATTTGATATATGCACTTGTAAATGTGTTGACAGAGGTATACAAGAGAATTCGCAACGTATTTGTCCGCTGTCGCATAAAATACCTCTAACAGAATGGTCTTTCTGGTTGGACCAAAAAACTGAAAAAACCAAAAAATTGCTATAGATATAAAAGCTTCAGTTATGTTGCAGAAGAAAGAAATTAAAATTTAAAACGTATAAAATTTGTGGGCAATCAGAAAATAAAGTATGAGACAAAAATAAATTATATCTACAACAACATGAGTGATGATGCTGATGATGATGGTGGCGAGGACGTAGAACTTCAACTAAACATGGGTGATGAAGTTCTTGATCATGAAATTTCCAGTGGTGAATCTGATGATGGTGTTGCAGCACCCAGAAACATGAAACTATATCCGGAGTTGTGCAAAGCTTTGGACAGATGCAAGATTAAGAACAGAGATGCTTGTCTTGTAGTGAATGCAATGCTAAAAGATATGAAGCTATTGTCAGCAGAAACTGCAATAGATCCTGCAAAACTTAGACGTCAGAGACTTCTTTGGCGGTAGAAACAAGTTTCTAAGCATGCTGCCAAGATGCAAGAATTAATTTGTATTGGATTTGATGGGAAGAAAGACTTAACTTTTGTTAAGAAGTCTGGTATACGTAGAAGCATAAAGGAAGAACATTATATTATTGTATCATTTCCAAACAATAACTACATTAATCATGTAATGCCAAAAACAGTTAAAGCAGCTGGCGTTGCAAATGAGATATTATCGATAATTGCAAATACAAATTCAGCTAGTATGCTACAAGCAGTTGTTTGTGATGGTACAGTAACCAATACAGACAAATGAAATGATGTGATTCAAAAATTAGAGAAAGGCATTGCAAGACAACTGCAATGGCTTGTTTTCCTATTGCATGCTAATGAACTACCATTTCGGAAATACATTTCTGCTATTGATGGAGGATGTACAAGAGTTCCTAGTAGTTCCAGTGGTGTAACTATGAGTGTGCTAGACTTTGATCCCAAGGATTTACCAATTTCAAAGTTTAAAGCTATGTTAGGAAAAGTGGTTGAGATTAATGATGAGGCTAAGAACAATCTAAGTACAGATCAAAAATATCTTCTTAGAGCATGCTTAGCAGTGCAGCAAGGTTATACAAATAGTGATGAAATTAGGTCTTTACAAAACGCAATGCCAAGAAATTTAAACCATGCTAAGTGGTTGACAAAAGCAAACAGAATTTTGAGATTGTATATGTCAAAAGAAGTCTGTTCCCCATCACTGTATAAAATTGTACACTTTATAGTAAATGTTTACGCTCCTTCATGGTTCAATATCAAGAGTCATCCTTCTTGCGCTGATGGTGCAAAGAACTTTTTTTACTTGCTGAAGATGTGCCATGAGCTTGGAGCAGAAGATTGGAAAATATTATAGCCTGTGTTGCAAAACAACAACTACTTTGCCCACTCAGAAAACATTCTTCTTTCTGGTGTTTGTGACAATGATGATTCTGTGCAACATTTCTGTTGTGAAAAAATAATTAATTTGAGAAGTAATTCGTGTAGTTCTTCTGTGTCTGTTTTTGATAAGTCAAATATCAAGCTAAATGCCAATGCTTTGACTTACGTTGATATGATTGACTGGACTACAGCTAACCTCACACCACCACCATTGCTAGCAGCTATTGGGAATGAAAAACTTCAATACTCTCAGTTTGATTTTATATTTGGTATACCCTGTCACTCTCAGGCAGTTGAGCGTGCTATCCAAGATATCTCTGCAGCAAGCTCAACCTTTTTTGGACACGAATCGCAACATGGAATGATTTTACAGTGTACTGCATCAAGAACAGAACTACCTAGTGTTAGCTGTAAATCAGACTTTTTGTAAATTTTGTTTCATTATATTGTTTCATTGAACTAATAATATCTAGAATTTTACTATTCAAGTGAATTTTATTATTCAACATCGATAACACCCACTTATCGTTGACAGGGCCGAAATTAAGGGGGTGCATGTTTTTTTTTGTTTTTTTTTTATAGTAAGCAAAAAATGCTTATAACACCCCCAAAAAAATACTTCTTTGCGCTAGCCATGGATATGGCCTTTGTATCATATTAATTGCTTGATGAATTTTCTTTAAAGGGTAAATCTTTGGGGTAAAGTAGCAAGTACAAGACACCTGTTGTTTTTAATTGTTTTTGGCCTTTTTACAATATGTAGCATCTAGAGCAACTTTTTAGACCATAGCCAGGTTAGCAATTCTAAAAAAAAAAGTATGACCCCTCCCCTAACGTGTTCATAGCAACTATATTAAAAAATTATGACTTCTATATAAAGTAAGACCTTGTATTGGTATTCATGCTAAGTTTAAAGAATATAGCACTCGTAAAAAATCTGCAACTATCAAAATAGGTTGTTGCAATGTAAATTAGGTATCCATAAAACTAGGTAACCATGGCAACCAAATTATAAATATCCCCTTATGAGAAGAGCAAACCTAATATTAATGCACAAACTATTTATAATATATATAGCACGTATAAAACATCTGCAACTACCAAAAATAGGTTGTTGGTAAGCAAAATTAGGTATAAATAGCAACCATATATAAAAACATCACTTTCATAAAAAGCGCAGACCTCTTATCAGTACTCATGCCAAATTTAGTAAATAAAGACCTAATATTTAATTAGTTATTACTTTTGTCTAATAAAAGTGAATTCTGGCCCACTATGCAACTTTAGATTTAAAAAAAATTTGTTATATATATGTATATATACATATATAAATATATATATATATATATATATATATATATATATATATATATATATATATATATATATATATATATATATATATATATATATATATATATATATATATATGAATATATATATATATATATATATGTATATATATATATATATATACATATATATATATTTGAATATGTTGTTTAGGTATTGATATTGAAGAGGTCATTATATCTTTTCAGAGAAAGGAACCTTTTGTTTTTCAAGTATGGGATTTCGCAGGACAAGAAGATTACTTTGCAACCCACCAGTGTTTTCTATCTTCTTCATCTTTATATCTATTAGTTTGGGATGTAACTAAAAAAGATGAATGTGTCCAACTACTTCAACCATGGTTTGAGAATTTAGTAGCTCGAGTAAAAATTTTTTATATTATTGTTGTTGGTACAAAGTTAGACCTCCTGAATAATAATGACCTAGATAAAGCTTGCAATCTTATGAAAACCGAGATCAAAGCACTCATAGAAACTATTCCTGCTGTTAGAAATTTAAAAAATGAGGATAATGATTTTTCTAGTAGAATTAAAATTTGTTTTGTTTCATCAGACACAAAATTTCATAATTATTATAAAGGTAAGTTTTTTTTATGGTGTTGAAAATACATGTTAGTTCAGTGTTTAATAATTCTTTTTGTATTTTTAGTTCTTTTAGTATTAATTATTATTAGTATATTTATTATAAGTTCTTTAGTTATCATAAATAGATTGGAAATTTATAAATAATTTTAACTTTTTTGAACTCAGTTTACCATAGATATGTTGTTTTGATTTTAATCATTGATTTTGTTTTTGGTTATTTTAATGCATTTGTACAGATGAAACTGTTTCCCATGTTCATTCTCAAATACAAACAACCTGAATCAACTTTATCATTTTTAAAATTATTTTTTTCATGTTATCTGTTGCATGCTCTTTACAAGTTTTCTATCTTCTGCTTTGAATTTTTTTCTCTCAATCTTCTATCTCTACACGCTTACTTAACTGATTATCTGCTTGAGCCTTTACTAATACACTTTATAAGGTACATATTCCTAATATTTGCTTTTATCAGATGCATTTTTAATTTTTTTTTATGTTTATTTTTTATAAATTTAACTTTTTCTGTTCAAAGTAAATATAATTATTTAAAACTTCATGCAGTATTGACTTATAATTCTCTTCACATTTTGATACTTATTAATATTTAACATGTTCATAATAAATTTTTATATTTACTATAAATTTGATACATAATAATATTGGCATAATTATGATTATTTAACATAATTTTGATACTATTAATGTTTAATATGAATATGATTGATTGGAATAGTTAACATAATTGCTATAGAACAAAATGGTATCCATGGTATTTACTTGTTTTTATTTATTTTTAAATCATAATTTTATCAAAAAAATTACTTTTATTCAGTTCAGATTTTTTTTATTTTTTAATATGATTAAGGTATTAGAACACTTAAAAAGGAGATCTATATTTTGGCGGAAACTATGACATCTAATGGAAAGCAAAATGGAGATAAATTAATGGGTAAATTGATTCCACAAAGTTATTTAAAATTGGAAGAAGAGATAAATGAAATTAAAAAAAAAGAAAAGCATAAGATTCCAATAATCAGTCGAGAAGAATTCATTTTGATTGGGAAACATTTAAAATCTGATTTTGATAAATTTCAAGATGAAGATCTTGAACCAGCAACCAAGTTTCTGATGAACACAGGTTTCAAAGTTGTTTTTTTATCAAATATATATATATATATATATATATATATATATATATATATATATATATATATCAAATGCTTAAGGGTGGATTTGAACCCAAGAAAACTACACTGATGACAGTGCACTTAACCACTGAACTATAAAAGTTGTATGTTTAATTTAAAAACAAATTATTTTATTAGTCCTTTAATCAAATTTAAACAAATCTTTTTTATTAATTCTTGCAATCAGTAGATTGCAATTAATCAACGCTTTTCAAGCTTATTCTTAGTAAGCACAACTTTATTGCATAACATATGTAAGTAATATAATGATAAAGTAATAAACAAATATGTTATATGCAAATATAAAAAATCCACTTATAAATTGTTATGTACCAATGTCAGTAAGTTTAATAGGTAAATTGAGTTTGCGTTGTAGATGGAACAATCTTTTATTATATATATAGAAATCTTTTCAGGGTTACAAAAGGGTTAAATAAAATTATTTAACCCTTTTGTGCCAAAGGCGCACATATGTGCGCCTGTAATATACATATCAAAATACCTCTCTAAAAGTGATTGTTCAATTCTATTTAAAGTTAAATATTAACCTTTTGTGCTCATAAACATATAAATTAGGCTTTAGAATTAGAGAGTAAGAACTATTAATTTATGGATTGTTTTTAACGTTTAAAACACTGAAGATTAATGACAAAAAAAAATGTAATTGTTAGACTTTTCTTATTGCAAATGACTTTGAGAAGTGGAATTATAAATGATCCAAAGAAAGCTCTTTGAATTCTTGATCAAATGGATAATATTAATGATTTATCCTGTAAATCTTCAGAGTTTGATGACAACGAATTCCAAGAGAATAAGACTTTTATTTGCTCACCAATAGCTCCATTGTCAGCAAGTCGGTCATCATCATCAGAAATAATTTCATCGTCATCGTCTGAAGATTATTTTAGTTCTGAAGATGATTCAACAGAAAAAACAGATGTGGACTTTGCTATTAATAACTCAGGAACTAATGATAACAAAGAACTCTATACAATAACATTTGCTGATAACAATGTTACTGTAAATAAAGAAAGAAAAATACGTAAATAACCAACTATTCCAACCATGAAATCAACCTTCATCAAAACAAATAAAAAACTTCATATCATTAAGTCTAAGAAATCTAATATTTGTAAAGACAACAGAGAATGGAAAAAAATTAAAGTTAATAGGACTATTATTCCATTTATGGCAACACCAGGACCAACGTTTAGAAAATCTGCAATACCAAATTGTGATGGCAATATCAAACCAATCCATTTATTTGAATTGTTTTTTGATAATGCTTTAATACAAAATTTTGTCATTGAAACAAATCACTAACATTCAAGAAGGTTACAATCTTCTCCTATAAAGCATAGAATGATTTGGGTTGATGTTACCTCAAATGATATCAAAGTATTTATAGCAATCTGGGAATAATAAAACTTCCTTGCATCCATGACTACTGGAGACAAAAACAATGGTTTTTTTCTTTCTCATCTTTTAGTAAAGTAATGTCTCGTGATCGATTTAGACAACTTCATCGTTACCTTCATTTTTGCAAAGAGCCAGCTGTAATACCAAGAGGTAAATAAGGTTATTACAAACTTTTCAAGGTGCATATGTTGCTAGATGACCTTTGCCCTAAATTTAGAAATCTTTATAAACCAAAAAGAGACCTTTGCATTGATGAAAGTATAATACCTTAAGGAAGGTATGATACCTTAAAGATACCATAGGGAAAAATCTCTTTCTGACAATTTGCTCCAAGCAAATGTACAAGATTTGGAATAAAAGCATGGGTAATGGCAGAGTCAGCTACTGGGTACATATCTGAGTTCTTGATTTACACTGGAAAAGATATTGACGGACTCAAGCGACATGACCTTGCAGGAACTGTTGTCCGTCAACTAACTCAACATGTTTTGAAACCATCTAAATTTAGATAGTATCTTTATGAGAATAATGTTTACACAACTGGTACTGCACAAGTTGATTGCAACCAATTTCCTAAGAAGATTATAATAAAGACAAAAATGAAGTTTTAACAAGGGTATTGTGAGTGGCGAATGTGTGGTCCAGTTTTGGCGCCCATCCCCCCTCCCCTCACAATTAAAGATTATAATGCCAACATGGGTGGTGTAGATTCAGCAGATTAAATCATAAAGTATTATAATTGTGGAAGAAAATCAATTAAATGGTATAAGAGAATCTTTTACCCCCTATTGGAAATAGGTGTTCATAATGCTTATGTACTCTAGTCTTGGTTTATTGACCATCATGCTCGCAGTCATCATAGTTTTCATGAGGAACTCATTGAACAATTAGTAGGAAATACCAGATCTAAGAATAAAGGAAGGCCTAGTAATTCAAATGAACACATAACATTACGATATACAAATGTTGGAGGTCATAAACCTTTGGTGAATGATAAGCCAAGAGATTATTCTGAAAAGATTCGAAAAGCTATTTTAGTTGGTCACTCCCAGCGTCATTTAAAAGGTATTTGTGGATCACCTGTTTTTTGTCCTTGATTCAGTATCCAATTGTTGGAATATGTGGCATTCATAGTTTTATTTTAAAAATTTTATGTACATATTCACTTGTGTTGACTAAATATAATGATTTTATAATTTTTTCTTTCCTTTAAAAAATGTGTAAATATTTTCTACCTATCTAAATAAGGAAAGTAGCCTATCAAAGTAGTTAGTTTTCTTTTGAGGTTTTTTTTATATTTTTATTGAATAAAAAAAATTAAGTTAAAATAAAAAAGTTGACGTCAGCAGAAAAAAATGTTAATTTTTCATATTCTATATTACCCATCAAATGAAAGCTTAATAAATTTTGCACCTTTTTAAAAGCATTTATATACTTTTATATACTTTTATATACATATTTTATTTATTATATTGTTTAAATTAAACTTTTAAAAAGCTTTTAAAACTATCTAGCTAGCTAATTAAAAGGAGCAAATATTTAAAATTGCTAAAGTTTGTCTATAAATATGAAATAATGCAGACGTCATCAGTTTATTTTTTTTACTTTCTTATTTTAATTTTTGGATTCAAAATTTTATCTGCTTTTCAATGATATATACTTTGTAAAACTTGTTTTGTAGGGAAACTAATATATTTAAGTGTTCTCGTGAAATGCTATTGCCAAAAAATGTAAAAGCGATTTGTTTTAAATTGCAACAAAACTTTTTTGTTCATTTTTTCAACTTTTATGAAAAATGACTTTTTTACCAGTTTATTTTTTTAACTAAAAATCTGGTATTTATTCAAAGCACTCTTTTCGATGTTTTTATTTAAAATTTTGTTTTTATTTTAAATTTTTTAAACCTCACAGGCGAACTTAAAAATGACTATCCTGCCAGCCCTTTTTTGTGCGCTCACATTAAATTTCAAATGGAGAAGACTGCAACTTGCGCACTCTATAGGATGTGGGCAATATTCAATCTTTTAAATGCCAATCTTTTATTCAATCTTATAAATGCCAAAAAGGCTTTATACAGTAAATTTAAAGATAAAATGTAATGTATAAAACTCTAGAATTTTATTTCTATGGTAACCTATAGTAAGTCTTATTTCTATAGTAACCTATAAAAACTACAAATCACTTATTTACTTAAGCAGATGTCACTCCTGTTGGAGCAGCACTTTTTGATGTTGTTACAACAACTGTGTTGGTTATGAGAAATATTTATTAAAATATGTTATCTAATGAAAAACTACACATTTTATGATTACACTAATTACAAACAGATTTTATAATGTTTTGTACACAGTACACAGTACTGCAGTGTTATAATAGTACACAGCTTGGCTGACAAAGAAAACATTCTTGCTCTCAACATAGCCATGTCACATTATAGCAAAGTACTCCACTTGGCTAGCAAGGACAACACTCTTGTTGTAAACTAAGCCGAATCACAACACTTTAAAACCATGGAAACAACATAACCATAAACTATGAACTAATACCTATAAACTCGTAAAGTTATAACACATAATACACATAGAAACACTTCATATATAACAAATATTTGCATAAACACTTACAAAATATAAATCCATATAACCTGAAACACATAAACACATAATAAAAAAACGCACATAACCACATCATATGACTCATAAAGATACTTAAATATATAAATTAAGAAAAATATAAAAAAAAGAAATACTTAGAAATACAACCTTTTTTATACATTTTTCTATCAAAGATAGTGGTAGTGTAGTGGTAAAGCGCTCGCTTCATAAGTGATAGGTTCCGAGTTCGATTCCCACCACGTCCCTGGTAGTACCGCGCTCAACTTTTTTCTCCTCGCAGTGGCCTTGTTCGTCAAGGTTCGTGTTTTGGAGTTATAGAGTTGAGAGAGGGTTATAACCACTATTAAGTAGCCTTCTCATCTTTAGTGGCCATCTCAGCCTTGAGGAGGTGAATAACAAAAAAAAACAAAAACAATCTAGCTAACTTTTATTATTGTCAAAGGGCAATCTACTATTTTGGGACATTTTCTCTATTTTTTTTGTTATGACTCTACCTGACTGTTTGTTATCTATTAATTTTATAAATAAGAAGTTCAATATCGTATTGGCTTGATGTATTATATATGGTATGTATCCCCCCCCCTCCCCCACAACCACCACCAAAATTAAATTTTTTTACTTTAATTTAGAGGTCTTTTTGTATCAACAAAATGATTTAATATCAACATTCTCCCCCCCCCCCCTCTCTACTCCTTCACCAAAAAAATTCTGGATTCGTCACTGTTTATCTGATATAATATTGATATTATATTTTATTTATATATATATATATAATATGACATCTATCAATTTCATCTAAAATATTAATATTATACAATTATTTAAAATAGTTATAAATATTTTTAATTAAAATATAACTTAATAAAATAATGATAAAGGCAATATTATGGTATCAAAATTTGCATGAACATATTATAATATCAAGTTTTAAGCTCAGAATAATAACATAGAGTGATTTCAATTTGATATCATATACTTGTCATATTTTGATAACAGGGTTTGAGTTGAAAATGATATCAATTGGTGATTTCATTTTGATGTCATAATATTGAAACTGTTTATTCAACTCAAGATATTGGAATTACCATGTCATTTGATACGAAGTTCTCTAATCACTGCTCTCGTATTTCAAGCATAGCATACTCTCACAATTACTTTTAAAATCCTTCATCCCTAACTATTCTCAACTTTTATTAGAAGCTTACAAATTTTATGTCTGGCCTGTATTAGAATCTTGAACTCCAGTCTGGAGCCCTCATCTTTTAAAAGATATAATTTGCATAGAAAAAGTTCAAAAATATGTTACCAGAATTGTCTGCAAAAGGTGTCATATTACATGCACTGATTACTTATCGAGACTTGTTATTTTCCAATTAGAATGCTTAAGTATCCCAGAGTTAAATTTGATCTTTATATGAGTTATAAATTTGTACATAATCTCGTTGATTTACCATTTTCAGATTTTTTTACTTTTTCCAATTTAAAATATTTTACTAGAAGTCATTTACAAAAGTTTACTCCACATAATAAATACATTAATGATACTAGAAGATTTTTTTACAGCGAAGGAATCATTAAAGTATGAAACTCACTTCCTGACCACATAGTGAACTTGCCCTCACTGTCAGCATTCAAATTGAATTTAAAAAAGTATGATATAAATTGTCACACAGTCTACTAACTTTTTGTTTTTTGATGTTACATAAGAGTAATTTAATAATTACCTGTCTCACCATTTTGTATTATGTACATTTTTCAAATATAATTAAATAAATTATAATATTTTAAATAAATTATAATAAATTATAATAGTAATTTCATAAACTTCTCATATTGTGATAGCAGGTTTTTTCATGTTTGTACATTATAAGCATTTTAAACGGCAAAACAAACTAAACGTATTATTGGAATTTTTAGCAAAGTTTTCTCATTAGACCTAAGCATGAACATACTTAAGTTTGGAGCTTGCACAATTCTTGAAAGTGTCACTTTTAAAGCATCAAAAAATCTTATATTGCCACTGACTTGAACGATGACAAAGAATAATTTAAGATAAAGAAAAATAATATATTATGTTACTCAACTGTATTGTTTTTTTTAAATAAACATAGAGTTTATTAAATATTTTTTTAAATTTATAAAAGGTATATAAGGTTTAAAAAAAAACTTATTTATTTTTATATTTATTATCTCTACATTTGTACTTACTTATGTGCAGTAAGTTTTGAATTTTTAGACAGTTATATCAGACAAGGTTTATTAAATAACCCTTACAGGAATATGATTTTTTATTTCTAAAATGATTATTATTTAAAAAGTTCTAAAAAAAAGGCTAATAAAAAGTTAAAATAAGCTCTAGACATCTGCCTGTGAATAGTTGTTTTTCAACACCCATGGGTCTTTAGGTGGGAATATCAAAGATAAAGATAATATAAAGCAAACTTTTTTTGTTGCATATAAACTAACATTGGAATTAATTTCTATTTAATAAAATTTAAATTTTAGAAACCATTATTTTAATTATCTGTTTGTATATATGCTTAAATGTTTTTTCATGAGATTTTTTAAAACTATTTTTACAGGTACAGACAGAAATACAACTAATAAATCAATGAATAGAACATATATTGGGAATGTATATAGACACAAGTACAGATCAATTTAAGATTAGATTAAATATCAAACAGAATTTATTCAACTTTTTTATTCATTTTTTTAATTTATTTAACTTTTTTTAGGTACTGTTCTTCATTTTGATGGTGCAAATGAAGATTTAAGAGATATGTTTTTTATTAATCCATCTTGGGTTTGCAAATTGATGTCAAAGTTTATTACTGTTGATGCTGTTCAAAATTTTGTTGAAAATGGTATCTTAGAACAAGACAAAATTCCGGTAAGAAACATTTGCAAATAAAAATTGTAGTTTTGATTGGCTTTGGTTTGATATGCATGCATCATACCAATGATAGTATATTTTTGTAACATTTTAGTTTTTTATAAAGACTGTTACCATGTTTGCACATATAAGATGTAGTATAGAGAATTCATGATAGCTAATTAAATATATATTATATATGTATAATTAGTAAAGCATTGGTTTTGTTACAATAATTAATTTGAATGTTTATATTATTAATTAAGCATTTATTTTTATAAATTATGATAAGATATTTTGATCTAAAAAAACAAAAAAACATAATGTTCTTAAATAATGCTATGTTTTAAATGGTTTGTTTTTGATCCATTTTTATATCCCTTTCTTAAATTTTTTTTATTTATATTTTAACTGCTCCATTAATGCTAATCTATAATCTAAGTTTTGCTCAACAGAAGTTTTCATCTGAACGGAAAAAACCTCATTTATTCTGATTATAGAATGATGAATTTTGTCATACCTCACTGCTTAGCAGCACTGCAAAGGTATTATAGAAGATTGCTCTCAAGCAGTAGTTAATTCCTTTATTTTAGAAAATATTTATCTTGTTTTGAAGTGGAGGGGCCCAATTGTCAACTTCTAAAAAATGTCCTCTAAATCTAGAATTGTCTTAAAAAAAAAAAAAATTAAGGTCCTTCAGAAATAAAGTGAGGGGATAAGGGACACATGCCCCTTGGCTCCTTTGGCATTGTTGGCCCTGTGTGCCTGGTCCTTATCATTAATTAAACAACTAAAGCTCTGCTAATAGTGGTTATTTGGCTCTTAAACAAACTCTTATCCTCAGGTGATTTTGTTTGATGTACTAGTGTCAAATTTTAAAAAGCATTCAATCAAATCTCTTATATAGTTGGCCTCCTTGCAGCTTAAAATGAATTTTAAATAATGGAAATTGCTTTAACATAAATTAAATTGTAATTATGATGTCATTCTCAAAAGATTGTTGTTTCCGGTGTTTCTCTGAATTCCATTTATAGGACCAATATCACTAATGGAGTTCCGAAAGGGTCAATGCTTATATCATTTCTTTCTGTCACAATACTCAACATTATGTGGGTTCTTGACCAATCCAGAAGTCTTATGCACGTTGATAACACTTAGCTATCACATTGCAAGAAAAAGTGAATAGTTTGCTTGTTGAAAAGTTGGCCACTAAGTGCTAAAATGTAGATTAACAAATCAAAAATTAAATTTCTTTACGGATGGCTCCATGGATTTGCCTACACTTGTCATTGGCTGTAAGTTGGTAGCCCAACCCTTTCTCAAACTCCTCAGTGTTACATTATAAAATGATCTTAAGTAAATTCATGTAAGCTGCAACTTAATCAACCTCATACACCCTTAATCAACTCAGCACCCTTAATCAACTCACCCTTAATTAACCTCAGCACCCTTAATCAACTCCATAAAATCTTTTGTAGGTCTTTTCAATCCTCCATAAATACCAAGTGTATTTATTTATAAAGAAAATAATAAAAATAATCTAATTTATAAATAGGTAAATTAGTTTTTCAGAAAAAATTTTTTTGAAAAACTTTGATAAGCTTTTCAACTTTTCAAAGTCAATGGAAAAAAGGACATAAGAAAGCAGGAGGAGGTCACAATATCAGTTTGGAAATAAACCAACATCGAACTCGATTTTTTAAAATAAACTTTGAAAGCGTTGAATAATCTGAATAAAGAATACAATTTTAAGTCATAAATAAAAAAATATTACATGTAATACTTAAAAAATAGTCTAAATTACAAAGACATTGAAAAAAGTCTACAAGCTATTAACACATTTTTTAAAAATAGTTTTGAATATTTCAAGCTCTTCTAAAAATAAGTTTGTAGAACCTTATCAGAAATGTTGCCTTAAGACTCCAAAAAAATTTCTGAAAAGATGGGTGCGCAAATCCAATTTTCTTAAAATCACTTTTTAAAATACCTAGCATTTTGAGGTACCAAGGTTAGGTGCTGCAACTAACATTTTGAGGTACCAAACCAAAAACTATATAACAAACTTAAGTGATTACTTTTGATACATTTTTATTTTAATAACATTAACAAACTTAAAAAAAATATTATGAACAAAAAATAGTAAACTTTAGATAAACTTTAATCCAAAATCGGCAAATAGAAAATACTAGGTTGTATTCTGGATAAAATCAGTTATAGGAATGAAGTGTTCAATGTTATCCTTATCAAACTTGGTTTTAAGCCTGTTTTACCTCGACTTGATGCTTTACTACATGTAGATTTCAAAACATTATGGCAACACGAGCATTCTCGAGGCTTAGTTGCTGAACAAGCATTCTTTCCACATGTACATTCTTCCTTACATTTACTTGGATTTCCTTTCTTTATTAGTATTCTCCTTTTTGTCTTTGTTTTCCTTAATTGAAAAAACCATTTTCAATATTTTTTTTCCCACTATTAAGTTGTGAACCTGGGTAACTCTAACATGCTGTTGATAATTGATTATTTTTGGTCTTTTCATTAATACACAGCTCAGCTTGTAAAAACTTATCTTCCTGCATCCACTGAATCCTCCACTTGAAATGCCAACTTTTTTACCTGCATTTGTGACTATTTGTTTTGATGCCCACTCTGGCTATAACTCTGCAAGAATATTCATAAAACTTTCTCTGTTGATTGCCGTAAATAAAGAATAAAGTACAGATTTAGCACTTCTGTACTCATAGTGCAATTTATGATTGATTTGATCAAGGAGCTGGGTAACGCCAGTTGTGTCAGTAAGAGTGATAAAAGTCTAATATTTTTTCTTCTCAAAAATGTCAATACATCACCATCAAATTTTGAAGAGTGACCATCAGATAGGACAACAGCAGGTCTTTTTATATAGTATTTTTCTAAATAGTGGTCAAACATTTGATATGCACCTAGAAGGGTACTGTGATCCTGACTTCCACTGTCATTTGTAGAGACTAGAAAGTTTGGCATTCGTATTGCTGCCTTTTTTTGGAGCCATGTGGGAACTAATCCTTTTTCCCTTCAGTATGATGTGGCACATTGCTATATCTCCTCCAAAGGAAACAAAAGTATGTATAGTTACGCATTCTCTAATTTCTCTACGCATTCTCTAGTTTCATCTTTTAACAATTTTCCCCTCTCCCAGCATACACTAAACCATTTGGAGTACCATCAACTCCATAGTTTATAAACTGGGAGGGTTTCATCATGATTAAAAATTCTAGTGGTATCTATATCTCCCTGCCATACACCTGTTTGTAATTGATTTGCATCAATGAAAATATTACATTCTCTAAGTTCTTTCGCTAATTTGTTGAGGTGGTTACATGCCATTTCTTTTGTGCAGTTAAGGCCATTTCTTTTGTGCAGTTTTGTGCATAGTAATGTAGATTGTCTCTGTCTTGCAAAAAATTATTATGTTACCTCGGCAAACTACAAGAAAAAAAACAAATTTTATTTGCTTATTTCCACAAGATTCAAAGAATTTAAATCATATTTATAAAGATCATGTTTCAAGTGATATGACAAAAGACAAATTTATTAGATTTTGTAAGGATGCATGGTCAGAACCTCATGGATTTGAGATTATGGAAAATATAGAAGTGGATTAGATAATTTTTATATACCAAATTGTGAAATTTAAAATTTTTATATATAAAAACAAAATGTCTATATATTATCAAATGAAAATAGCAATTACATAAAATGTTTATATATTTATATTATGTATTATTATTATTATTATTATTAAACTTAGAGAAGACAGAGAATATGAAATGGCTCTAGTTAGTTTAGAGACATATTATAGTTTTCCTAATATTGATTCTTAAAACAACAATTTTAGATATAGCACAGATAATGGAGCAACTTGGCATGATATAAACACTCCAGAAGGATGTTATGAGTTACTGATATAAATGAATATATTCAATTTATTATGTCAGAAAACGACCATATAAGCGCAGAAGTTGACGGTATTAAACTTGAAGGAAATAATAATACATTCAGATTAGTTTTAAATATTGCATCTGGTTATAAAGTTGATTTTACAACTTCAAATTCAGTTAGAACTGTTTTTGGTTTTAACAGTGGAGTATATTTATCAGGTTACCATGAATCAACTAATATAGTAAACATATTAAGTGTTAATAGTATATGTATTGCAAGTGATATAATAGAATTATCATATTTAAATGGAGGAACAGAAAACGTTATATATTCATTTTTCCCAACTGTAAGTCCTAGATTTAAAATTGTTCAAGAGCCGTTAAACTTAATTTACTTACCAGTAACACTAAAAACGATTTCAAAAATTGAAACTAAATTGCTTAATCAAAATGGAAATCCTTTGAATTTATGAGGAGAAGAATTGTCTATTTCATATAAGATTTCATATAAGAGAAAAAAAATAATTTTTATAATATAAAATGAATAAATATTCTAATATTAAAGTAAATGTTTTGCAGGAGCAATTAGAAAAACTTAAAAAAGTAATTAATTATCACATTCAGATCTTAATGGTGAACATGCATTAGCCATAACAAATACACAATTGAATAGAATTACAAGAGCATATGAAAAAGATACTGGTGTAATAATTAATTTAAGTAAAGCACAACTAGCTCACAATTCCCAAATAGAGGGAAGATTTATTCACGCACTTTTACCTTTACTTGGTACAGCTGGAAGATTTTTATTATCAAACGTTGCTCCAGCACTCGCAACAGGACTATTAACAGGAGTAGGTTCAGCAGCTGGATCAGCTATGGTTGATAAAATTTCTGGAAAGGTGTACTTAAAAAAGAATAAACAAGGAGTTAAAATGACTGCTGCAGGATCTGGTTTATATCTGAGACCATGGAGTAAAGGAAGTTCTGTAGGTGATGGAATGTACTTACTTAATGGGAATGGATATATATCAGCAGGGTCTGGTTTATTATTAGGACTGAATTCACCATTTGCTAATATTCCATTTTCGAATATGATTCTCTGATTTTTTCGAAAATCTTTTCACATATACAAAAAAACAAAATGTTAAGAAATAATCCTCCAATACATAAATTTATAAACAAATATAAAAGAGTTGAACTTCCTTAATTACTTTTTAAGCCACGCAAAGATTTAGTACACCCTTCAGTATTAATAAATCAGAATAGAAATCTTTATGAAATCAAAATATTCTTTTAAAGTTTAGTGTAGCAGTTAATGAAGATGTTGCGTTAGTTTTACTAAAACAAATACTTGAATTAAAAATGTTAAGTTCACAAGATTCTGTAATATCAGAGTCTGTTGCTGATATTTTAGTAAATGTTGTTAATAATTCTGTTTCTGATGTATTAAGTAAAAAAGGAGAAAGTTTATGTTTTATTAATTTATTGTAAATAGTTTTTGAAAATATTTTTATTTCCCTTATTATAAATGGAACATAATTATAATAAAGTATACCCAACTCTTCTAGATGCACCTAGTGAAAATCAGTCACCTGTTGGGTGACTGATTTTCACGATCAAGCTAATAATTTTGCTCTCACTTTTTCAAATGCTCATCCTGAAATAATGGCTGAGCATGCATATAAAGAATTTATGCATTCTTGTGAAGAAATTAAGGCCTTGAGGCTTGGAAAAATTGCAACAGATTATCTAAAAATGAATACTAATAGTGAAAAGTCTACAGATACTACATGTGGAATACATTCTAAGGATGACAAGTTATACATTGGAAAAAACCAATATTTATTAATGATGATAATATAACCATTGATTGTAAAACATACTGTGGTACTCCTGGTCTTTGGGAGTTGATAACAAAGTTTAATCCTGATAAAAACTTATATACTGAAGATGATCTTAAAAATTATAAAAATATATTAATACAAACAGATGCAATTAATACTGAAAACCCATACAAACCAAGTTCATCTAGGAGTGGAAAATACAGAGAAATAATAGCTCCAATTTGGAGAGATATAAAGAAAAATGAGAAGAGTGAATCAAAAGGAACAGGATTGCCAACAATAATTCTTCCTAGTGGCTCTAATGCACTAACTGAAATGCTTGAATTACGTTTAGCTGCATGGAAAGCAGGTAACATTGGATCAAGAAATGAAGCTGTTGCAATTTGTGATGAATTATTACGGCAAGGTGTTATAAATAGTGCACAGTATAAATCGATACGAAATAATTTATAATTACATATATCTCAATGCATATAAAAAAATATATAGCACATAAAAAATGCTAATTGTTTATAATAAGAGATATGTAATGTTGTTAGAGGAAGTAGTATATTCGACAGTATAAAAAATTTATTTAAACGAGCAGCAGCGTCAAAAGCAACAAGAGGATCATCAGCTATGTTGAATAGGTTGGCTGCTAGCGATTTAGGAAAAACTGTATTAACTGCTACTAAATCAGCAGGAAAAGAACTTTCAACATCAGCAATAGAAGCTACTAGAGATGTTGCAGTTGAAAAAGGAAAACAATTAATTGAAAAAGCATCTTCAAAATAAGTTTCACAATCAAACATTGCTATTAACAAAAAAAGTAAAGAAGTAATTTCAAATTTAATAAATAATGGAGATGAGGTAACAACAAATATAAGTAAATTAATGATGGGTGCTGTGATAAAAAATCAACAGAAAAAAATCCTAAATGAAAATGCTATAAAAATAGTATATCTAGTTAAAAATGAAGGCGGTCTTAGACTTGCGTCATTTTTTATACAATTATTTGTTGACAAAAAAAAAAACTTCTTTATATTGCATATAAAAAAACAAAATGACACCTTTATTAAATTATTAAATTTTACAGAAATCCCAACTGTTGATAAAGGAATTAAAAGATATGAATTCCATGAATATGGCTTGTAATCTAAATAGTTCTGGAGAAGTAAGAATCAACTTTGTGCAACAAGATTTGTTCACACTTCCATCTGAGGCTTTTCTCTTGTTTGAAGGAAGACTTCTTAAAGCTGATAGAACAGCTTATGCTAATGCAGATGCAGTGTCACTTACAGATAATGGTATTATGCACTTATTTAATCAAATATTATATCAATTATCAAACCAACAAGTAGAAGATGTTTATCATCTAGGAAGAGCAACTACAATGTTAGGATTGCTTAAATACCCAAACAACTTTCAATTAGCACAAGGATTAAATCAATTGTGGTATAAAGATTCTACAACAACAGTAGTACTTGCTGATAACTCAGGGTTTGCAGTAAGACAACCATACATAATTCAGAAACCAACTACAAAAGGAACATTTTCATTTAGCATACCTTTATAGCACATTTTTGGATTCTGTGATGATTACAACAAAATTATTTATGGATTTAAACATAAACTAAATCTTGTAAGAAAAAGTGATGATAGTGTAAATTTTAGACTTGCTGCTGCAGCTGCAGGAAAAGTTAATCTTGATAAAATATCATTGTATATACCAAATGTGATCCCATCTGATATAGAAAGGATTAATCTTTATAAAACTATTGAATCAAAAGTGACACTTCCAGTATATTATCATGCGCGGCAGTGTGATACTATATCTGTTCCACAATCTACTACATTTTCTTGGAGACTGAGCCTAAAGATATCTCCTGAAAAACCAAGATACATTGTTGTTGGATTTTAAACAAATAAAAATGGAGATCAAGAACTTAATCCTTCAATATTTGATCATTGTGACTTGAAAAATATGTACATTATGCTTAATCAGGAAAGATATCCTGCTGCTGATTATAATTTATCATTCCCAAATAAGCAATTTTCAAGAGCTTATGGAGATGCATCTGTGTTTAGTGAAAAATTTTATGGAATGAATGAATTGATCACACAAAGCAACATACCTCCTTCTGAATATAAAGATTTATACCCACTTATGGTTTTTGATGTTAGTAAACAATCAGAAAAATTAAAATCATCAGTAGTAGATGTACGAATTAAAGCAACATTTAATGTGGCTGTTCCAGCAAATACTGAAGCATTCGCTGTTGTAATATCTGATAAGTGGTTGCAATTTCAATCAGACGGAAATAAAATAAAGATTGTTTATTAAAATTTTTTTGAAAATCAGTTAAATTTTTTTTCTTTATATAATAAAATAAATATGAAATATACAAAGAAAAATTTTAAAAATCTGTTAGAAAAAATAACATTTCAAAAACATTGACAATCTTGCTACATTGCTAATGATTGCTATGGCAAATGGGTTATTAAGTAAAGAATCTATTATGACTGAAGTGAAAGAAGTAAATAAGATTAGATCAGTTGGTAGACCTAGAATACATCCAGTAAGAGAAACAAATGTGAAGAATCCAGTTGGGAGACCTAGAAAAAATCGTAAAACACTAGAAAAAATAAAAGATCCAAAATATGAAAGATTAAAATCATTTAGAAATAAACCAGTGTCTATTAAATTAACTAACATGGAAACAAGAGAAATTACAATATATCCTTCCTTATATAGTGCTATGCATGGAACTGAGCATGGATGGAGATATTTTGAATTACGTGATGGGAAGATTGATAATGGTGTTAAAATTGAGATATTTAATCCTGAAAAAAACAAACAAATAAAAAATAACAGCCGCAGAGATGATATAAAATCTTTACATGTATTTGTAAAGATTTTTTTAATAAACATATATAAAGAAAATAAAAAACCATATGTAAAGAAAATAATAAATATTAAAATGATATAAGAAAAATAAAAATATAAAAAAAAAATCTTGTCATATAAACAATGGAAAATAAAAATGTCAAAGAATTACAGCAAATCGCAAAAGAGCAAAAAATTAAATATTATTATTGAATGAGAAAAGTGATCTCATAAGACCGTTACAATCTACATCGATTGAGCAAAAACTGATACAATCTACTGCAAATTGGCTTATGTCATATGTTCCTGATACAATTAAAAATACAGTCAATACATTGACAGCAAAAAAAAATCTACTACAATCAACAATTCTACTGTAAAAAAAGAATCAACTGAAAAAAGTAGATTTAATTCTATTGCATATTGGATTGTGTCGCACGTACCTAATACAATTAAAAATAAAGTCAAATAAAAAATCAACTCATTAAAAAATTTATACAATAATTTGGAAGTTAGAAATAAAAATGAACTGGATAATAAAGTAAGAGCAGCAATAAAATTTACAAAAACACAATCATCTATTAAGAATGTTACAAAACAATTTACAGCTGCAGGTGAAAAAGGTTATAATGCTTTATCATTTATGAATCTTGTAAAAAATAGTGTGGTTAATATATGTGGTTTATATAGTTCTATCTTGTGAAATGGAGCGTACTGATATTAATACTGGAGAAACTACAATCACAACTACTTCATTTGCAACGAAGAATCAAGTTGTATTAGAATCAACAGATTTGAATGAAAGTTTATCATCATTTCAACAGTTGGAGTCAGGTTGGAGGTTTGTTTCTATTAAAAAGATGGATATAAATATTATTGAGTATGATCCTATTAAATCTAAATTATATATTCCACTTGATAAAAATTTAGCAAATAAAAAGGTAATAATTAGTATAAAAAATGAAGATTATGAGTGTTTTAAGTGGTCTATCGCAAGAGCATTAAATCCAACAGATAATTATCGTGAAAGAGCCGATAAGGAGCTTAAAAATCAAGCTGAAAAAATAAATTGGGAAAAAACAGAATTTCCAGTATCATTAAACCAAATTACACAATTTGAGAAAAATAATACAGATATCAGTGTCAATGTATTTGGATATGAAAAGCCATCAGTTCTTATTTTATGTGTGTCCAAAAATAATAATCGTAGCCATTTAATAGATTTACTATTAATCTCAAATGGTGTTACTAATCATTATTGTTTAATTAAAAGTTTAAGCAGATTACTTTCTTCACAAACATCTAAGAATCAATGTACTATTGTAGAATCAGTTGCACTATTGTAGAAATTGCTTATTAGGATTTAATACTGAAGAATCTTTTTTTAATCATAAATTGTATTGAGACACACTTAATTCAGTACGTTTTGAACTTCCAAAACCAAATTCAACAATGCAGTTCAATAATCATAATAAATCTATGAGAGTACCGTTTGTAGTATATGCCGACTCTGGAAGTTTTATCAAACCAATTAACACTTGTACACCGATCAGAATGATTCATATACTAAGCAATATCAAAGACATATTCCAAGTTCATTCTGTTATTATATTAAATGTTTTGACAAAACTATTTATCAAAGCAGTCCAGTCACATTTACTTCAAGTAATAAAACGGATGATGTTGCACAAATTTTTCTTGAACACTTAGAAGAAGATATTAGGAAAATTTTTGACACAATTAAATTTCCAAAAAAGATGATTGATACTCCTGAAATCAATGATGATTTTAATGCTGCAATATCATGTCACATTTGTGGAGAAGATCTTGAAAAAGATAAAGTATGTGACCACTGCCATATTACTGGAAAATATAGAGGTGCTGCTCATAAAGATTGTAATTTAAATTATAAAATTCCAAAATTCTTTCCAGTTATATTTCACAATTTATCTAGTGTTGATTTTCACTTGTTTATAAAGAAATATGTATACCAAACAATGAAGAAAAGTATATTAGCTTTACTAGAGAAATTAAAGTTAGTGAGTTTATTTAAAAGGTGGTAAGAAAGTTGAAATTAAGCATGAACTCCGTTTCTCTATAGATTTATGTCTTCTAATCTAGAAAATTATATTCAGGTAAAAAATAAGATTTGTTACTAAAAAAAGGTGTGTACCCATATGATTAGGTTGATTCTATTAATAAATTGTCAGAAACACAATTACCACCAAAAGAATCATTCTTTTCAAAATTAAATGGTGAAGGTATAAGTGATGATGATTACTCACATGCACAAATTGTACGGAATGGGTTTAATTGTAAAATATTTAAAGATTACAATGACTTGTACGTTTCAGAAGTGATGTTACTAACTGATGTATTTGAAAATTTTAGAGATGTTTAAATTAATTGTTATAAATTTGATCCTGCTTGGTATTATACATCACCAGGATAAGCTTGGGATGCAGCATTAAAGAAAACAAAAATAAAATTAGAATTGCTAAGTGATTATGATATGATATTGATGATAAAGCAAGGAATAAGAGGTGGAATTAGTATGATATCTAATAAATTAGGAGCTTCTAATAATAAGTACATGGGTAATGTGTATGACCAAAGCAAACAATCAACATATATACAGTATCTAGATGCTAATAATTTATATGGGTGGGCAATGAGTAAACCACTTCCTACACATGATTTTAAATGGATGGATGAAAACGAGTTAACAAACTGAAAATCAATTTCCTGTGTACTAGAAGGTGATTTAGATTACACTGAAAATCTACATGATGATCATAATGATTATCCACTTGCACCTGAAAGAATAACCATTGATAATGTTGAAAAGTTAGTACCTAACTTGAATAATAAGAAAAATTATATAGTTCATTATGAAAACCTTAAATTGTATGAATGATTAAGATTAAAGATTACAAAAATTCATAGAGGTATAAAGTTCGAAGAAAGAGCATGGTTAAGTGAATACATTGAACTAAATACAAATCTAAGAACTAAGGCAACTAATGATTTTGAAAAAGACTTTTTTAAACTAATGAATAATTCAGTATATGGAAAACAATGGAGAATATTGAAAGCAGAGTTGATATTAGATTAGTAACAAACAGAGATGAAGCTGTTAAATTAGTATCTAAACCAAACTATGAAGCAGAACAATATTTGATGAAAACTTAATTGCAATAAATATGAAAAGAACAAAATTACTTTATAGTAATTTTGTTCTTTTCATATTATTTCAAGTAAAACACTAATGCATGAATTTCAATATGATTACATAAAAAATAAATATTCTGATCGAGCAAAACTATTATTTACAGATACAGATTCTTTCGCATACGAAAGAATTTAACAGAAGACTTTTATATTCGCAGATATTTCTAATGATGTTGAAAGCAAATTTGATACAAGTGAATTTGGCCCAAAGCACCCAGCAATTAATAATGTAGGTTTTAAAGTTGGTGCTGATAAGAAAGTAATAGGAATGTTTAAAGATGAATCAGCAGGAGCACAAATTGAAGAATTTGTAGGACTCAGATCAAAGTTGTATTCTTACAAAGTACACGAAAAAGATAACAAAAAATGTAAGGGAGTAAAGCAAAATTTTGTTAAAAACATATAACACATGAAGATTACAAAGATTTTTTATTAAGTAAAAGGAATCATATTAAGAAAATGAATGTAATAAGATCCCATTAACATGAAATTTACACAGAAGAAGTCAATAAAATAGCATTAAGTGCAGAAGTCGAAAAAAGAGTTATTTTAGAAGATAGTATACACACATTAGCATATGGACACTACAAACTAAAAAAAGAAAAAAATTATAATTTATAAGTAAAAATGGAAAAGATTAATAGCAATTATCATAAACTTATCAATGTCGAAGGAATAATTTTACCAAATGAGCCACTAACAAATTTTCAATTGATCAAAGCAGCAAAAAACTAAAACTAAAACATTTTAAAGGAGTATTTGTAAGAGATGAATTACCTAAAAATACACAAAAAAAGAATGTGGAATATTAAATACCGGAGATTCAAGAATAAAAGGATTTCATTGGATTTGCTGATATAAAAAACTGAGTTTTGACTCTTATGCTCAACCACCACCAGTTGAAATTGTTAATTATTTAAAAAGTTCCGTTTATTGTAATAGTGAAAGAGTTCAGTTTGGAAATACCTCATTCTGTGGACACTTGTGTCTATATGTTTTAAAAAAACTAGATAAAGGATGTGATTTTCAGAATATTATTAATAATCTATAGTAATTTTAAAAAAAAGGTTTTCTAAATATATAAAAATGACTGTTGATAAATTTGGGCACAATAATAATTAAACTACAAATCAAGTAGCAAATGGTTTAACAACATCTCAAGCTACTAAATTGTTTATTAGGAGATATGGACAAAATAATGCAACTATTAATATTAACATGAATTCTAATAAATTGATTAATGTAGCTGAACCTATTAACTCAAATGGCTTTATGAATTGGAAAATTAATTGGAAAAAATACATCGAAAAAGTGCCTAAAGGTGGAGTTTTTTTTATTTTTATGTTAAATAAAATTATTAGCCTTTCATACTGAGTCCTTTTTTACTGCAATATGAAATAGTTACTGTGTAAAGCATAAGTGGTGATGACATATATATAACAGAATAAATGGTGTGCCATGCTAGACAAGAATAAAATGAGGATAGAAAACTAGGAAAGAATAATTTCAGAATAGAATGTTTTATGATAGAAATAAAGAAATCTTACTAGAAAAGAATTTTTACAAAAGAATATTTTTTGGCAGAAATTTTGAAAAGAAACTTGAAATATTTTCTAAGAAAGAATATTTTTTAACGTAAACAACTTGCTTGGAAAGAATTTTATTTAATAAATGCAAAAAACTTGCTAGGAAAGAATTTTATTTAATAAATCTAAAAAACTTGCTACGATAGAATTTTATTTCATTAATCCAAAAAAACTTGCTAGGACAGAATTACCATTTATAATAAAAGTGAATCACTGATGAATGATTCAGAAATTTCAGATAATCTTTATTATTTCACAAAGATTTTGTTAGAATTAGATTATACTTATAATCTATAATGACAATTAAATGTTTCTTCAAATCAAAAAATTTACACCATTCAAAAATATATTGATATTAGCTTATTATAAAGCAATAATCATGTAGCACGTTTTTAAAATTTCTTTTCTAAAATTTCTTTGCTAGTACGTTTTTCCAATTTTCTTTGCTAGAAAGAAAATGACTTTTACTTGTGCGATTTCTATCCTAAAAAAGTCTTTGCTTGCAAGTTTTTCATTTTTCTTTGCCAGAAAGGATATATGTATTTCTTTCTTCTTTTCTATCCTTTAATTATTCTATCCTAAAAAGTAATCATGTTTTTTTCTGTCATAGCAAGAATTTTCATGTTTCTTTCCTAGAAAGGCTTTCCTGAATTCTTGTCTAGAACTGGCCACTGAATAAATTAGTTATTAATTCTGAGCCTTATCGAAACATCAGAAATAATAAAAGTGACTCTGAGGAGATATTTATTACTTAACTGCTACACAAACTATGTTTACGCATTAGTAATGTTTTTTTTATCTTGTGGGCCATTCATTGTTGAATGCTTACTTTTTATTTTGCAGTCAATATCTTATTTTGTAAGTTTTTGTTTGGTAATATATTTTTAGTATATCTTTGTTCATTATAAGTGTTTATAAGAAGAAAAAAAATTTTATTATTTTTTTTCTATTTTTATGTTTAACTTATTGTTATAGTTATTGAAAATTTTGTTTTTTAAATAGCTTTTCTAATAACTAATAACTTCTCAATAGCATTTCATCAAAAAAATATTTACAAATTATGTAAGGTATAGTTGTGTTTCGGCTATTTGTAGTGAGACCTTTTCTACTGCAATATGGAATAGTTACTATGTAAAGCATAAGTGGTGATGACATATATATGAGAGAATAAACTAGTTATTTGTGCTGAGCCTCATTGAACTATGTTTTGAAACACCAGTAATTCTGAGCCTCATCGAAACACCAGTTATAATAAATGTGACTCTGAGAAGATATTTATTACTTAACCACTACACAAACTATGTTTACGCATTAGTAATGTTTTTTTTCATCTTGTGGACCATTCATTGTTGAATGCTTACTTTTTTTTTTGCAGTCAATATCTTATTTTGTAAGTTTTTGTTTGGTGATATATTTGTTGTATATCTTTGTTCATTTTAAGTGTTGATAAAAAAATTTATTTTTTTATTATTGTAAATATTGTTTGGGTGTTAGTCTTATAAATACAATAATTTTACAGCAATATTGCTTTTGACTTTTTTAATAATGATTATAAATTTTTCTTATTTCATGTTTTATTGTGTTATTTGTTATGGTCTCAAAATTAAATTAATTTGGACCGTACAGAGATTTTACTTTTTGAAATTTCAATTTAGTTATGGTCTCAAAATTATGTTGACTCCGACCATAAAAAAAACTTTGCTTTTAAACAATATTTTTCCTGCTCTTTTCATCATTTTAATATCACACATTATATCGTTGTTAATCACCCATTTGTCTAAATTTTATCTAGTCTTATAACAATAACAGTATCAGTACAGTATCAGTAACATATGTTAAAACAGCTGATGCAACAAATATTTCTGATGTTTACTTTGAAATAAAATTGTTCCACAAAATGCTTTCCCATAAAATGCTTTCCCATAAAATGCTTTCCCACAAAATGCTTTCCCATAAAATGCTTTCCCATAAAATGCTTTCCCATAAAATGCTTTCCCATAAAATGCTTTCCCATGAAATGCTTTCCCATAAAATGCTTTCCCATAAAATGCTTTCCCATAAAATGCTTTCCCATGAAATTCTTTCTCATAAAATGCTTTCCCATAAAATGCTTTCCCATAAAGACTTAAGATTTTTTTTGATGAAAAAAATCTTAAGTCTTTATGGGAAAGCATTTTATAAAAGACTTTTTGATGTTTTAATGTTTACTTAAGGTCAGTAGTGAGTGATAATCCAAGAAGTCAACTCAGTGAGATGTTTGCGATTCATAAATATAGAAATGTCAACAGTTTTGCGATAGTTGTTTGCAGTAAATAACTTAGTTTAATTTGAGTTAAAATTCACAAGCCACTACAAGTCATAATATGTTATAGAAGTGAGATCAGATTTAAGATTGGCTGCCTGTTCGAAGCAATCAAAAAAGAAATCTTTTTGTCAAGGCAGGAATATAAATTTAACTCATAAGTAAATAGAGCCACTTTAGATGTAAAGTTGTCAGGAAGGTCATTAATGTAGATTAGAAATAAAACAGGACAAAGGATAGAACCTTGAGTTACCCAAGAATTTACTGGAAATAAAGAAGAGTATTGGCCTTAAAAAATGACTTTAAATAAAGTGGTTAGAAAGAATTGATTTAGTCTCAAAAACTTTCCCAGATGCACCTATGAAGCAAGCTTGTGGGGAAGACCATCATGCAAACTCTGTTGAAAGCTTTAGATATCTGAATAACAATAGCCCTAGTTTAGGGCTATAATTATTGATAAAGTCTTGCAGTCACAGCAGTTAGCTAATCAGCAGTAGAACAAGAGGATCGAAAACCCAATTGGTTGTCTGAGGGATCAGAGTGTTCTCTGGAGTTTTTGAAAATTGGAACCTCAGATGCCATTTTCCAGCAGGCAGGAAAGCAAGACTCAGTCAAGCACTTAATAAATAGTTTGTAGGGAATTGAAGAGATTTCTGGAGAACAATTTTGTAAGACTGTGATAGGAGTGTTGTCTGGATCACAAGCCATAAAAGAGGTTAATTGAGATATGACTTTAGCAATGGAAGCTGAATTGATTTGAATGTCTAACAATGGGTTAACCTGTTTAATTGGAATGAAAGGAAATGGCCATAAGATTTAAGAGTTAAATTAAAAGAAAAATTCTTTGCAAATAGTTCTAACTTGTCTTTGGGTGAGGTAATAATATCATTCCCATGAATGAGAGGTGAAATGTTAGACCTACCATTGTTAATGGCACTGTTGAAGATTTTCCAAAAGTTTCTAGAGCCTAACTTCTGAGATAAGATGTGAGATTTAGTGAACTGAGAATAATGGAGCTTAACATCAGGCAGCACCTTTTTACATCAATTTCTTGCAATAATAAATAGCTGTTTGTCCTCAAGAAAATTACTCTTTTGAAAAAAATAAAAACCATGGAGTAGAATGGAGCTTGACTTGGTACCGACATGATGAAATAAAAGCCTCCATTCCTGCCAAAATTCAGGTGGTTATATGGGATGCACATTTATCAGTTGAGAGAAAAAAGATTGTCATTAGCCTCTTGATCATTCACAAAAAAATCATTAAAAAGAATCCTAGTCAGCTTTAGGGCAGTAGTATATGGTGTAATAATAGAGTGAGTCCGAAGAAGTATGAGATGAAAGATTTAAAGAAAGTATTAGAAATATTGCCAGTATTAGAAATATTGGCAGAAGAGTAAAGAGAAAGGGCATGGTCAATTTGATCAGAAATTACATCTAAAAGAGTGCAGTCTTGGGAAGAAGAAAAATGATAAAGAACAAAGAGAAAGGTAATAGAGTGAAAAGGTACTAAGCAGATGCTCATAAAAAAATGGTCAAAAAGATTCAAATTTAATTTCCTTACAAAAAAGTGAATTGATGCATATGTATATGTCTAAACCAAGCATGTGACTGTTGGAGTCTTTGCAAATCAAAAAATAGTACCCATCAACACTGAAATCTGAAGAAGGAATAGCAGAATTTAAATTAATCTTACTAAGAGCAAATAAATCTGTTAAATTTTGCAAGAGATAAGATTTAACTGATAGAAAGTTGCTTTGCAGACTTAAAATATTATTTAAAATATTATAAAAGATATATTAAAACACTGGTGGTGTTGGGGATGGATTTTTATGTTTTATATTTTGGGTTACTTTCGGAATGATTTAAGTTTAAAAAGAACTTGACTCATTTATAAATAGAGCTTGGCCCCCCAAAGCAATGAGCTATGCAGTTATCTCAGTCTTGTTAATTAAGTGGTAACTTAGGGCTCCTTATGTGGCCTCAAAAATGCTCACCAAAAGCATTAACAGAGATACAATCTATATGCAACATGGTACTGTTAATACTCTGATATTTTACAGCTGTTGCTGGAATAATCATCTGAGAACTACCACAGAGTTTGGAAACCTCACTACTAAAAACTTTAAACCACACTAACTTTAAACTTTAAACCTCACTACTAAAAACTTTGGAAACTACCACAGAGTTTGAAATCCTCTTAGAAAACTTTGGAAACTATCACAGAGTTTGGAAACCAGTTGGTCTCAGTACCATTAAACTGAGTTTTAGAGCTGCATCCTCATTAGATGATAACAAGAAGAGTTGCATAGCGACTATCAATGAGGTACAAGCAAAAAATAGATCCAGCATTCATCATCCTAATCAAGAAACAATGTAACACAGGTTAATCTACTCCAGCCTATGCAAACCCAGATCCCTAACTTTGGAAAGGTTAACATAAATTTTGAAAAAAAAAAGTGATAAATTAAAATGTCGCTACTACTACTATGTACCTGTTACTAACTACTACTAGTTAATATTTCTGTGTTTTTATTATCTGTTGCTTAAATAAAATGTTCTTTTTGTTATATTGTGTCAAATAAAATATTTATTCCTATATATATTTATTACAAATCAATTCAAATAGTATTTTTATCAAATAGACAATTATTTTAGTTTAATCTTTTTCCAATAAATTCCTGATTCAAAAAAATAAATTTTATTATTACAAGTTTTGAAAATTCTCATTATTTCTTATAATCAAAAGACTTTTTTTATAATGAGTTCTTCTTTTTTTTTTCATTATGTTTGATTTTTTAAGTTTTTTAAGAATTCTAAACTAAAATCAAATTATTTATAACAAGTTATTTATATTTGAGAAATAATATTTGTGGCCATTCCTCAATTTATAATAAATGCAAAAATGATATTTTGCAGGAGAAGAGTTTGAAAATTTGATTTGTTACCATAAATATTTTATTAGTTGATAATAAACATAGAAAAAGAAGAAGTCAATTTTATTTATAAACTTTACTTTAACTTGTTTAAATCTGTAGTTTAAATAAGTACAATTATAAATAATGGTTTAATTGTAGGAGTTATAAAAAAAAATTTTTTTTGCTTTCTTTTGAAAAGTTTTCCTTAAAATAATATGCAGACAAATAGAAAATAGATACTTATAATCATTTTTCCTTATACTATTGCATTAACAATGCCTCTATATCAATGCCTTGATATTGGATAATTTGTTTTGTATAAAATTAATTTTTTATTATCTATTTTTTTATCAATATAAATATGAAATTATAATTTTTGTTATTATTTATTGGCATATATTATAGTTGCATTACTGATGTTGCATTTGGTAATGGTTAATTACCAAATGCAACATCAATTGGTTAATGCATTTTGATATTGTTATTGTTGCGTGAATATTCCTACATTTAGTTGGAATGTTTTTTAAGATTATTTAAGTAAAAACATTTTTTTTTTTTATAGTTAATTTTAAAAGAAGAGTTAGAGAATCAAAATCCTGATATAATCAAGAAATATTTAAGTTTATTATCACGATTCCAAGTTGTTTGTAAGATTGATGATCATAGAGTTCTTATTCCACCGAAACTTCCAAATTACAATCCTAAGCATACAATGTCGATCAATTTGAATAGTCTACTCACTCGTTACTATTTCTTTAGCTGTATACCCTATGGTTTTTGGGCTCGATTTATAACTCGTTTTTTATCAATGATTAAAGAAATGTTGTCGCCAAATATGGAAATAAGGTCTAATGTTCCCATACTCAGTAGTAGTTTACCAAAAGATGAGATGGATGTTACTAGATACGATTGTAATAAAAAAATTCAAAATAATATATGCAATGAATGTCTTTCTAATATATCTGCCACAGGTATTGTAATTAAAGAAGATAAATTTAATTCAGAAATTCCTATTAATGAAAAAAAGTGCGAAATAAATAACAATCAACAAAAAAATGATGGAAAGAAGGATCAAGTATTTTTTGCCAATTATATGACAGGTAAAATTTATTTTCAAGAAAGTTCAAAATCAGTTTCACCTGTTAATGAAAATAGTTTTTTTTGTCACCTTCATGGTGATGTTATGAATGTATCAAAAGAGCATAAAGATTGTGTAACTTATAATTTTGAAACCAATACAAATGCAAGTGACAGAGTTGCTATACAAGAAATCAATTTAGCTGTTGTGACAAATGAAATACATCAATTAGCAAATTACACTACACCTTACTGTGAAAGTAATTTTAAACAAGTTTGTGATCCAATCATAAATAAGTTGATCATAGATAGTGCTGATAACTTAAGTGATTGTAATTGTAATGATGATAACTGTGGGGATGATAAGATACAAAAGTCAAATAATTTTAACATAAGTTCTGATTTCAAATATATCCCTATTTCATATTCTTACACTGATGCTCCTTTGGATGACATCATTTCTGCAAATGATGATGAAGAAAATACTGAGACTGATTGCTATATGCAAATGATAACTGAAAGAGTTCATGTTGGTTGTTATGATGCTAGCAAGCAAGCTATTTTAAAGCAGAAATATGAAAATTATATTTGTACAAATGAGGAAGCCAAAGAGGAAGATGATGAAGTTGAATCTCAGTTTATCAATGAACTGTCCAACAGTGATGAAATTTATGAAGAACATTTTAACGATTATGGAGAACTAGCTTATCTTTTGGACAATGGTTATTTAAGTTGCTGGAATAAAGGAATCGTATTTAATCATCCACAATTAAGTTTTTCAATACAACAGCTACCTGTCTTGTATAAAGCAGATAGAGAAACAATTGAAATATGTGTAACTAAATCCTCCTTAGGCTATCGTGTTCTCAGCTATGTGGTTGATCATATTAGAACACTTCTAAATGAATGGTATGAAGGTTTGTTGATGTCTGATTCTCAAGTTATTTCCTCTCTGGCATGTCCTGTATGTACAACTTCAGGCATAAATCCTCCTCATTTATTTAACATAAGTACTGCCTTTCAAAAAATTTTAGAAAGCTCAGATGACAACACATGCAATATGTTATGTGAACAAGAGCACATACCAAAGGCAATTAATATAGCAGAATATTGTCCTGATCTGACTTTTCAAGATTTACCAAAAACAATGAGATATAATTACAATGATATTTATTGTGAAAAAAATGAAAAGTACAAACTGGGAGAAGGACAATATGGAAAAGTATATATTGGTTTATTTAAGAACAAAATTATAGCTGCATTAAAGTTTTACAAATTTAATATAACTAATGAACTTTCATTATTGGATCAATTTTACGAAATTCGACAAGAAATTTTAATGCTCAGTAAATTACGTCATCATCCTTATATAATTCAATTTTTAGGTTTCTTAATCAAACCAGAATTATGTGCTGTGATGGAGTATGCTAGACATGGCGCTTTATCATCTGTCATTCATAAAAGATCTAAATTTATCCCCAGAATTGTTAAGTTTCGAATTTGCCAGCAAATTGCAAGTGCTTTAGCTTTTATGCATAAAAAGTGTATTATTCATCGCGATATAAAATCAGATAATATTTTACTGTTCTCGCTTAATCACAATTCAAAAATCAATATCAAGTTAACTGATTTTGGAACAGCAAACATCATGAGTCCAAGTGGTTTAAAAACTTTTTTTGGTACTAAAGGTTATGCTGCTCCAGAAATGATTATGTACCAATCATATCTAGATGAATATACTTCTAGTGTTGATATATACTCATTTGGAATGGTTTTTTATGAGTTAATTGCATATCGAAGACCCTTTAACGATATTTTGGTTCAACTTATAGACAATCAAATCATAAATGGGTTTCGACCAAAGTTTTATGATGTTCCGGATGCTTTTTATGGTTTGATTAATTTAACAAAGTTGATGATAACCATGTGGAATCAAGAGTCTTCCAAAAGACCCCATGCTAATGATGTTTTAAATATGTTACTGTCTCCAACTTTTCAATTAGTTTTTGGGCTAAAAATGTTATGTTCTACACATAAACCACATGGAATGTGTTATATCACCAGTTGTAAGGAGCTTTGGATATCATGTGATGACAAAAAATGTAAATACTTTGATATATATACGTTCATATACTTAATTTTGCTGGTTTAGCCTGACACTTTCTTATTATATTATATTTTGCACCAATTTTTTCCTTGAAATCTAGATAGTACCCAAAACCTCCAAATTTAAATATATATATATATATATATATATATATATATATATATATATATATATATATATATATATATATATATATATATATATATATATATATATATATATCGAAAAATTTAATTGTTAGTGAGAACTTTTCTTTAACTAAATATTAAATTTAAAATTAATACAGTTGTTAGATAGATAATTTCACGTGAAACATTTTGCTAAATTGCGCAGTTAAATTATTTAGTAATTTTGCTCGTGAGATGACTATTTTATAACTATTTTATTTGATATGATTAAAGTCTTTTATTTTAGTATACTTATCCAGTAAGTAACCTAAGAAAAGAAAAAAGCTTTTCTTAAAAATATGCTTCTTGCCATACTATACTAAAAAGATATATATTTCGACTAGAATATACTTCGTGAGTTAAATATTAAAAATGCCGTGAAATAAAAATTCGCTTGACTTGAAGTTCGTTTAACGTATGTTTTTTTTTTAAATTTGTTTGTCTGTTTTAACAAAAAATGCCTCGACTGTTCAATTTGTGTACTTATTTAACGGTCTCCTTACTTAACGTGACTTGATACGTTAAATAAGTATCCGTGAACTAACGCATGCGCAGAATATCATTTTGTCTAGTTATTTAATGATCTACTTATTTAACATGACAACGGTGGAACGAGTTCTGAGGTTACAAAAACAAAACAAAAACAAAAAGACGTCAAAGGCTTTAGTCTCCGGTGTCGAATAAGGATAGTAAAAATTTCTTTGAATGCCGGCACTTTAATACGATTTCATATCTTTTATTTAGTAAGTTTTCTCCTTTTTATGACAATATATGAAATTTCTCGTGGAGACAAAGATTGCAAACTTTAGATGCTTGATTGTAGGGCTTACATCGTGCTATCATTTTCCATGTAACAACAGGTTTTATATTTTTCGATTTTCGCTTCCATATTTCTTTGGAAAGTTCAGTGTCATTTTTATATTTGGGTATATTGAAAAATTTAAGATGGTTGGCATATCTTAATTTAAATGTGGTTTCACTTATACTGAAATAAACTTTATCTTTGAATTAAGGATCTCCAGAATTTACTGTGGCTTGGTATACAATATTGTTAGAAAGGCATTGGTTATTTAGCGGACAAATTTTTTTGTCTATGCAGTTGCATGTTTTTGATGTTTTATTTTTATCTCTTTGTAAAATTTTATTGTAATGTGCATTTATTAAAGACTTGACATTAGGCATGCAACTATAGCTAACTTAAATATAGTTTCGAATAAAAATTTTATGAAGCCAATGTCCTACTGAAAAGTGTTGGTCAATTAAAGCTAAAAAGCGATTTGCAATTTTAGTTTCAACATTTTTGCTAAACGGAGGGTTGTACCATAAAATTTTACGTTTGCGATGTCTTTTTTAATTTTTGTTTATTTGCGATTGGTAAGTGAGTTTTGAATTGTGTCTTTATTTACGTAAAGCTTCTTCATACGGAAGAATGGAATTATTGAAAACAGTTTCATATATATATATATATATATATATATATATATATATATATATATATATATATATATATATATATATATATATATATATATATATATATATATATATATATGAATATATATATATATTTATGTACATACATATATACATATGTACATACATAGGTTGTTAAAAAAAAAACTCATTATCGGCCCTAGATAATGTCATCTTGAGCTGTTCATGGGGCGGGTTTAGACCCAGACCCGACCTGTTTGAACTCACTCTAAGTTTTATTATTATCAACCCAAAACATGCTAGACCCAGACCCAAGTAGCTTGGGTTTGCATACTCGACCCCTTAAGTTAATTGGTCTATTAAGTCTGATGGGTTTTGATGATATTTGTCTATAATAACAAAACTCAGACCAAGTTCAAACAAGTCAGGTCTGGGTCTAGACTCAACCCATTAACAGTCCTAATGCCATCTTGCCACCTTTTTATAAAGTATAAATTATCTGGCCATTGTTGCATATTTTTGCTTAATATAGCAATTATTAGTTGAGATTATTTTAAAATAACTAAAAACCATCTTTTTACTTTTTTACCTTCATCAAGCTCTGTGTATGTAACATTCGGGGGAAAAAAATATATATGTATATATATATATATATATATATAGAACCCTTAGATGTTGTCCGAAAGTTTTTTCCATATTTTGTTGACAAAAAGTAAAAATTAAAATGCAAGACCGGAATTTTTTTTTTTTAATAATGATAGACTGCCTGCCCCAACCAAACCCTCAGTCGATGTAGCAGCACTCCCTTGCGGGTCAGGCTATTTGTCAGTCGATGTAGCAGCACTCCCTTGCGAGTCAGGCTATTTGTCAGTCGATGTAGCAGCACTCCCTTGCGAGTCAGGCTATTTGTCAGTCGATGTAGCAGCACTCCCTTGCGAGTCAGGCTATTTGTCAGTCGATGTAGCAGCACTCCCTTGCGAGTCAGGCTATTTGTCAGTCGATGTAGCAGCACTCCCTTGCGAATCAGGCTATAAGATAGTCGATGTAGCAACACTCCGCGCATGATTTACAGTAAAAAAAATAAAAATAAAAACATTTTATTAAAAAAAATAAAAATAAAAACATTTTATTAAAAAAAATAAAAATAAAAACATTGTTTATATTGTTAAAAACATTCAAAATGTTTTAAAAACATTCAGAATGTTTTTAAAAACATTCCGGTCAATTAAATTTGCGTTTTTGTGGTTTTTTTAAAAAACGATTAATTTGTAATTAAATTAATGGTTTTTACTTTCGTCCAACACGGAAATGTTGGACGAAAGTTAAAAGTAATTAAAAGTGACGTATATGTTGGCGTAAGAATCACTTTTTTCCTTCCGCTCTTCCCAAAGCCAACAAACTATAGATCTATATATATATATATATATATATATATATATATATATATATATATATAAATATATATATATATATATATATATATATATATATATATATATATATATATCAGCCCAATGGCACTGCGTATACCTTTTTTTTTTTCATAAGCATATGGTATTTATGTTTTACATAAATGTCACCAGCTTAGATTAAACACAATATTTTGCAAGATTATATTAAGATAATAATAAGAATAAAGAAGAAGAAGAATTTGGATATTTTAATACTTTGCAGAGAAAACTAAGTTTCAAAAGAAAGAAAGCAAAACTAACAAAATAGGAAATTAATTAAATTTAGAAAGAAAAAAAGAAAAAAAATAATTTAAATAATTTGCATACTGTTTTTATTTTCGTTTTTTAAGGGTGGTTGTTATCAAATTTAGTTATTCAAAAGATTTTTTGGGGGGGATTTGAACCACGGATATTCTGTTTATGAAGTAAAAAAAATATCCAAACATAAAAAAATTTGTTTTGCAAAGCCTTGTCAATGCAGTGTATTTTTTTAAAATGTTTTGTTTAAAATACTGAATAAGATTTAATATTATGCTAATTTTTCATTAAAATTAATTTTAGCAAAACCTACTCTCATCTACCTAATTGTAGGGGAGAGTTGAATAGGTTGAATAGAGAGTTGATTAGCTAGGGGGACTAGGTTCGATGATAAAAATCCATTGATTGGGTTGTTATGATTGCAGGGATAGGTGGAGATACATTTAATTTAGCGCAAATTGGGGGAAATGGTCATTGAATTGGGGTGGGGTGGAGGTGGTACTTTTCTTTTTATAATTTTAACGATTTAGTTTTTATGCAATCATTTTTTTTAAATATTACTTTTAAATTTACTATCTTATCATTGCTACACATATATAAAAATGTGTAGCAATGATAAGATGGTGTTTTGAAAATACTAAAAACCAACCTGTTACATTTTTTTTCCTTTTCAAGCACTGCTAAAAGTAGTACACAAGGTAAAAGGTAAAACGTTTTTATGAGTTTAATTAAATAAAATTGTAATTAAAAACTTATTGTCCCAATAATTATTTAATTTTTGCATTTGTAAAAATCAACACGTTTTACTAATACTTTAAAATAATTTTTTTTTAATGCTTTTGCCTCTCTAAGGTCAAGGAGGTCACTACAGTTGAAAGAACTTTTTTTTTTTTTTCTTTTCTTTTTTTTTTAAATGTGATTATCACCCTCTGTTAAATCTTTAACTTTGAAACATGAATCTTGAAAAACAAATCCCTGCCTGGAGAAACAATTTGAGTGCAGTATAACCAGGGGCATAATGGGCTGGAACTCCCAGCTTCTTGCTTACAAGGCGAGCCCTCTATCCCCATACCACTACCACATTGGTAGTGGTTTATATTAGTTTATATTATTAAAAATTAGTAATATAAATTCAAACTATTTTAACAATGGCATCTCTTATACAACAGTAAATAGAGTTTTGAAATGAATGAATAGAAAAACAATTTTAAAAAGAATATTTACTTGCTTAAACAGTCAATAAAAAATATTTTTCATATTCATTCTCCAAATAAGAAATATCATGTTAAAACCAGACTAGTTCATATATATGACATTGTCTAGTTTGCAGCTCTCAAAAGTTGAAACTAGATGAATGGGCAGAGTTGAACCTAATTGAAAAGGCAGGATAGATAATTTGTAAAAGTTCATTTTCATTTTTAGATTCTAAAATTCAAAACCTATAAATGCTTGCAATGTAAATTTGTAAAAACTCCACTTTGGCTTACATGCTGCCATTGTATTTTTAAATATTCTTTGGGTCATTTTGGAAAACTTTATTTCAAAAACAGACAGCAACTGAAGTTATACATTTTACAATTATTAAAATTGCTTCACTAGAGAAACTTTCCTCTAGCAATTTTCATGAGATCACCTGATATCGAAAGATCTTTCTTAAAAAAATGCAAATAAAATTATATTTACTTTAAAAAGTACCATTTAAATCTGACAATTTATAAGATGCTGCTGAGTTATCAATTTTCCTGATGTGTTTTTATAACTTATAAGATAATGGAAAATGTTTTACAATTCATTCATTGGAATGGGAAAAAAATAAAATGAAGCTGTTTTCAAACCTTTAAGGTTTTGATCAGTACATAAAAATTAGTTAAGAAGGTAGTTCAAAATGGACCATAAAAATAAATATATAGAACAAATTCAAATAAAATTTCTTATCTTCAGGGCGAAGCTATGCAAAAAAATTTTTAAAGTGTTACAAATTCCAATAAGTAGCAATTATTTGCTTATTTAGCACAATACAAATAAGAAATGCTTTTATAGGATAAAACAGCATGAGTAACGAGACGTAGTAGTTAAGTATTAATATAAAAATTTGCTTTTGATATAAATATCCTATTCTTTTTTGACTTTCCTACAAAATTTTGACTTTTTTTAGGCAAAAAATGAAAATTATTGAATCAAATTCGACAGTACTCAAAAAAAAAAAATTCTATTTTTTTAATAGTTTGTATTCTTATGTGATCGTGTTTTTTTGCAGACATGTACAATTTTCAAAATTTTGTCTTTAGGTCTGCCCGATATATATATATATATATATATATATATATATATATATATATATATATATATATATATATATATATTTATATATATACACCACTCAGTTTTTAAATTGAAACAAAAAAAAATAAGATAACAAAAGAAAAATTTTAAACTATGGTATATGAGTAAAATCAATACAAGTATTTAATTTTTTATAAACACACCTGTGTTTATAAAAAGTTGAACATTTAGATTGGTATTGTTTTTTACTAAGTATTTAATAAAAAAACTAGGTGTTCATTAAAATATTTAAGTACTTTCAAGTATTGTTTAAGGAATCTACTTGTGTTAGTAAATGGTTTGCTCACAACCTATTGAATTTAGGACAATAAATCAAATGATGAATAAAATTAATCGCAGAAAAATAAACTAGAGCATAATATGTAGATATATTAAGTATATAAAAAATTTTTTGTATAAATTAAGAAAAAAAATGATCAAACTGGCACTTAAAATATAAAATAAATAAATATAATAAAGATAATAAATACAATTTTCTTTGAAATCAAATTTAGCTAAGTTTTATAGTTTTAAATGGCATAAAGAAAATATTAAAAAGTAGAAAGCACTTTTTTTCATTCCATCATAAGTCTTGTATTTGAAAAATCTACAGGTAATTTAAGTTTGGAAAGAGTGGAAAAATTGGCATTTATTAATGGATACTTACAGATATTTTTGGATTCTTCTATTTATTGTGCTATTCTCAAAACCAACTTGCAGACATCTACAATTTGTGAATGGGAAATAAATTCATATTGCAACAGAATATCTACCCAAAATCATTGCTTAGAGAATTAAGCTATATTTTATACAAACTGTCCTTAATGTTTCAAAATAATAATCTCAAATTCCAGACTTGAATTTAATATAACATTTGTAGTACAGTATTTATTTACTTTGTGATGATCCAGTTTTCATAATCATGAGATTTAAGTAGCTGAAAAGGTTGATTTTTTAAGCAAAAACTTTTAAATTAAACATAAAAACTGGTGTTTATTTTATTAAAATGTTGTTGCAATAAACATTATTTTCATTTTTTGTATTTGTTAGTGTAAATTTTAATAAATAAAAGCTTAAAGTTTCAACAGATGGAAGCTTTAAATGTCAATATATGGAAGCTTAAAATTTCAACAGATGAATCTTAAAATGTTAACAGATGAAAGCTTAAAATGTCACTATATGGAAGCTTAAAATCTCACTATATGGAAGCTTAAAATGTCACTATATGGAAGCTTAAAATGTCACTATATGGAAGCTTAAATTCTCACTATATGGAAGTATAAAATGTAGGGTTGTACCAGAATTCCCTTTTGGCCAGAATTTGTATCTTTCAATGGTTTCAATGGTTTCTGGTTCCAGCTGGAACTACAATATTTTATGTCTGAATGCTGGAATTTACTTTTTACCTTTATTTTTTAAGACATATGACACACATTTTGTAAATTAAATATAAAAATCATTATCCTACAGAGCTATGAAGAACTATAGGTAAACCTAGTTAGTAAAATATACAAATTTCTAAACAATCACAATGTAATTTTATTTGCAATAATCAACTATGTGAGGAGGTCTGGAAGTTTAGAAATATTTTAGTGCAAAAAAAGCTTCTTCTGTTCTTCTGTTCTTCTGTTCTTCTGTTCTTCTGTTTTGGGCAACAAACTAGCTCATTTTTCATCAAAAATTTTATCTGAGAATACTAATAACTACTAACTATCATTTAAACTTAATTTTTAAATACTTAAATTTTAAATTTTAAATAGTTATAAAGTATAGGATGCCTATTACAGTAAATATTTGAATATTAACCTAAATGGAAAAATAGAAAATAAAGAAAGAAATTCAAATATAAATATTATGCAGGTTAAAACTTTCACTACATATAATTATAAAAAGAATTTTAAACATATTTAAATGAAACAAGAATCATGTTTATGAAATAGGTCATATTTATATTATAGATTATAAATATATATTATATAGCCACGATGCTGAGGTGCAGGCTTTCACAAATCCTGAAGTTAAAAATTAACATAAATATAATTCTTATAACATAATTAACATAAATATAATTCTCGAAATTGTCAATAAAAATTCTCGAAGTGTATCATAAATTAACATAAATATAATTCTCGAATTGTTAATAAAATTTCGGCCGGATCTCCCAAACGAATTTTATTGGCGAATCTGGTTCCAGTTCCAGCTGGAATTTAAAATTTCCATTCTGATACACCTCTATTAGAATGTCTTATATTTAGATTAATAACAATTTTTATTCCATGCTTTGTTATTAATGAAGATAAACATGTATTCTTTTCAACGGATTTTCTTGTATGCTAAATCAAATCTTCATCATCGCTTTTGATAACAATATGGTAATCAGCAAAGTTCATAGCTTTTTTGAGGGTGTTTTCATTAATGAAAAAATAAAATTGTTTACATTAAAAGCTACAAAGTTATATAAATTTTTATTATTGATTTTTTTGAACCAATCGAAAACAATCTATAACATTTTGGGTACTTGGATAATGATTTAAACAAAGCTTATTTTTAAGTTCACAGAAGATTTTTATTTTTAAGTTGATTTTTTATAAAATTACTTTAGTAATTTTGCCTACCTTATTTTTTGAGAATATGCAAAAGACGCACAGATGGGTTGTTAACTAAGTTTTTCTTGTGATCATTTAAAGTGAAAAACAGCTAGAAGGTCCATTTATTTCAATTTTTTTATATACCTCATGGTTGGTTAAAATTTGTTTTCTTTCTTTGTTTATTTGGTCTTTTAATTTTGGATTTGCTTTTTTTGTAGGTCGTGGTAATAGCATTTATTAGCAGATTATTATATTCACCTTTGGACACTTTATACATATTTGATGTTTTGTTTTAAAAAAAAATAAAATGGAGATGATAATAATAATTATAATACAATTAGGAGTAATAAAAACAATGATAATAATGGTGATATAATAAATAATTATAATAAGTAATGGTAGTGATGATAGTGATTAAAAATAATAATAAAGATTATAAAAAGTATACTATACTATAATAATAGTAATAGTAATAATAACAATAAAAATAATAACAACAATAACAATAATACCAACAACTATAATAAAAAATAATAATAACAACAACAGTAATTATAACAATAATAGCAACAGTAAGAATATATATTATAATAAAAATATAGTCATAATAACAATAATGGTGATGAAGAGAACACTAATGAAAATATTTCAGTTTAGGAAAGATTAAAATAATAAATTTAACAAAAAATATTAAAATTAGTATTTTAACACAACAAAAGAAAAAAAAATTAAATAAATAGAAGCTCAGAGTTAGTCACACAAAGTAAGTGCAACCTTACCTTACACACATGATCTTGCGACTTTTAGCTTATAATGCCTAGTCAACCTTAATCTTACAAAAACTCAGCATGCTTATTCGATTGATATTCAAATCAAGTAAAAGATCAGCCAACATTGTCATCTACGCCCAAGGTTATATAAATAATGTATATAGTTTACCATCAATTGGTAAGCCTATGATAAGGAAAATAATATGAAAACATCCTGATTAAAACTTGTACTCATTTCTCATTATCTTATGATTAACACTCATAAAGTTAGAACTAGAAATCAAAATTGTTTGCTTAAACTGCCTTGTGTTAGATATCTTGCAAAAAAAGGATTTTATAATATGGATGTAAATATTATTATCTACCTTATAAAATTACAACTGTTTTTATTTTAAAGTAACTAACTTCAAAATCCTTATTGATAAACATTTTCATCTCTACATAACATCTGAGTGTCAGCATCAGCATGAAATATATCTTGCATTATACACATTTTTGTAAAGTCACAAATAATAATAATGCTTGATTTATTCAAATTTTGTTGAAGTTACTGTAATTGAGAATAGGAAATAAAATAATGAACCTGTTGTATTTTAAAGATACTAAAAGTTCAAAGAAAGTTATAACATCTGCTTTCATAAACATTTTAATTATTGTTCTTACTATCTCAGATTTAATTCTATTCTTATAAGTTCTCCTATTTGTTTTCAATTTTTAATAATAATAATTTTTATATTAATTTTTAACTCTTAGTTCACACGTTGAAAGCAATTTTATTTTAAAATTGAAGCGTAAATAAAAAATAATAATAAAGAAAATACAAAGAAAAGGTTTATAATATACTCATAACAAGGTTCTTTGTATTTTTAAATTTTGAAACCTTAACTTACTTTATAATTCAAGGCTGGATCTGCCCCTTTTAAAGCTGTCCAAATGCGTTGGTTTTCAATAAATAATACATATATATGTATATGATCAATAAAATAAATAAGTCATGAAAAAGACTTTTGGCAATGTGGCAGTAACTGAAAAAATCACATCGCCTTTTTAATGTTACTTTTAATTTTAGACCAGACTATTTTCACCAGGTTTAACATTAACTGTTCCCACCAGGTTTAATATTGAAGGGTCTCAAATGTAACAACTGAGTGATAAATTTTTAAACACCTTTTCCAAACGAGAATGTATTTAGGAGCATATTCTGCTATGACAACCAAATCTTCTAAACGATTTCCAGGTATAACCTTATGATGAAACATAACCAACATGCACTCATTACAAGAGTATTTTGTATTAAATAACTCACTGATGAAACATAACAAAGGATTATTTAAGGAATGTTCTTGTAAAGAGTGCATCTATACAAGAATATTCCTTAAATAATCCTCTGCTTATATCATGATAACATTTGTTATTGATACAGTTGCAATCAAATATTTGGACCTTTTGAAGCAGGTATTGCTCTTCTTCGGTTTGGTTCTTCATTGATCATCTTTTCATTTTTCTACAAATTATCGTTGCGCTGACACTTATATTAAATACTTGATTTCTTTGTTTTGATGGCCAACCATTTCTATTGACAGTCATTAGTTTAGATGGCCAACCATGTCTATTGACAGTCATTTGTTTTGATGGCCACCCATGTCTGTTAACAATCATTTGTTTTGATGGCCAACCATGTCAAATGACAGTCATTTATTTTGATGGCCACTTATGTCTATTGACAGTCATTTGTTTTGATGGCCACCCATGTCTGTTAACAGTCATTTGTTTCGATGGCCAACCATGTCAAATGACAGTCATTTATTTTGATGGCCACCCATGTCTATTGACAGTCATTTGTTTTGATGGCCACCCGTGTCAATTGACAATTATTTGCAACCCATCTAAACATTTCTTCAATTTGATATTTGGTTAATATTTTTTAGCTTAAAACGACCTTTTCGGATGTAATTAAATTTCTGCTGTAAACCCAATTGTATGCTGTCTTATATTTAACACCTAAAGTTTGCGCCAGAGTCATTCAATCTGCTATATTGCTCAGCACATTCAACAACTTTTCTTCTGTCAGATAAAATGTAATGTTTTTTTTCAATTCGTTTTGTTGTAGGGGATAGTGGTCTAAAATGAAAACTGAGTGAAAGAAAAACTTTTACATTCATTATTAGTGAACTTTTTATTTATTTATTTTTAGTTAGCTTTTTTTGTAACTTTCTTTACAATATTTTTAAATATTTGCAATATTGCTTATCAATATTTTTGTTAAAAATATCATTTACAAAATTGCTTATCAAATTTTTCAAAATTTTTTTCTTTTTAAATAATCTTTTACTAAAGAATATTTATGAATTTTTGCAGATTTTTTTTCTTAAATGTTTATAGTTTGTTGAACAACATTTTAACGTTAAATTGTTTTTAGTTATTGCCTAAGCAAGTAATTTTTTTAGGTTAGAAAGAACATTTAATATGGATTCTGGTTTTGAAATCCACATATTGCACGATAGTTAAAATAAAGTATTTTAAATAGTTTCAAAGTTTTAAGTTCTTATTTATGAACTTAAAACTCTAAAATCTTTAACGTTTTTGTTTTTTGATTCTTCAACGGTTGGAATTTTAGGAGCTTTTTCCCTAAAATTACAATCATTAAAGATTCACTAAAGACTCGTTTTTTTAAACATGAAAAATGCCAGATAGTGAAAGAAATTTAGGAGTTTTAGGAGTTTTTTCCCTAAAATTACAATAGTTAAAGACTTCCTAAAGATTCGTTTTTTTAAATGTGAAAAATGCCATATCTTGTACGATGCTCTTCTTTAACAGTTCTAATTAAATTTAATAAATCTTGTCTAATTATCTTTATCATAAATTTGTAATTCCTTGTATAATTTTTATTCCTTTATTATAGTTGATATCCTTGTATAATTTTATAATATTATATATTTTAAAAATTTTAGCATTAGTTTTAACAGTCGTTTTAAATATGAATGCAAACGAAAAACAAAAATTTTTTAGTTATTTTTATATTTATTATGTTAATTAAATATTAATAATTATTAAAAGTTAATTATTGTTTGTTGTTTTTTGTAGACCAGTCCATCATTGTCGTAATAAATATGGAAAGTTTTCAAATTGTCAAAAAGATTCAAATAAATGCTGAGCGGTTTGGTTTGAAGAATTTTAACATATCATCCATTACGTCCATTGGTAATGAGCACGTATGTGTTTTGTTACGAAGTCTCAATGATGTCATTTTAGTTTATGAAGCCCAAAACTACATTGTTGTTCATAGTCACAAAATAAAGGATAGCTATATTTGTTCAATCTCTGCAAACAAAAATTGGGTTTGTCTTGGGTTTGACGATGGACATTATTCTAAATTTACTTTAAACAATTTTTTAAATGGAAAGATAAATAAAAAGTTTCTTAGCTCTGATTTAAGGGGAAAATTTTCTATAAAGGCCTCCGTTTTATTGTCTGACACTTTTATTTGGTCAACTGGTTGTGTAATTATGTATTGTAATTTTAAGAAAAATAAAGAAAAGAAAGTTGTATGTCATAATGAAAAAAAAATTGAAGAAATTGTTCTCTCGTTTGATGAGAAATACTTTTTTATTTCTTATCAATGTAGCCCTGATATTCATATGTATAGTGCAGAAACTAAAGAAGCTTTACATATATTTAGTTGTCGTATTGATGTTCTGAAGTGTTCACCAGAAGCTCTTGACGTTGATATCAGAGTAACGTGCATGTGTTCAGTCGTTAATATGCTATGGGTTGGTACCGGAGGCGGACATATACTTATTTATGAGGTGTACGAAGTTGGTGGTATTTATAAAACTAAACTGTTGCAAACACTTCATCCATACGCGATTGAAATGCAAAAACTTTTGCTAGTTGATTTTACTCAAGCACGTGAAGACGGCGTAAAATATGTTATCATAAGTATCGGAAAAGAATTGAACAAAAATGCATTCGGATTGGGTTCGTTTCTTGATTTTAACGGTTATATTCCGAAAGATCAAACAGCGATCGATAATAATCTTTGCAAACACTTAGATAATGATTGTGACGAAGGTAACGATGGCAACGAAGGTAACAATGGCAAGGTGATAATTGTTTGGCATGTTTTGCCGTCACACTTTTATAAAAACTTGGTATTATCTTAATATGTAAAAAATATAGTATAACTGAGACATCTTTACTGTTTTTGTTTTTTTTTTAATAAATTTATCGGAAACATAGTTCATGCATTTTTTGATTTTTGTTTTAGCCATTTTTTTCAACTTCACTTTTATAATGTAATAAAATTTTTATAATGTAAAACGATCTCGCAAGACTCAACGCGCGATTTATATATATATATATATATATATATATATATATATATATATATATATATATATATATATATATATATATATATATATATATATATATATATTTATGTATGTATATATATGTATATATATATATATGTATATATATATATGTATATATATATATATGTATATATATATATATATGTGTGTGTGTGTGTGTGTGTGTGTGTGTGTGTATATATATATATTGTTTGTTTTTAGCGCCCCTAGATCAAACGGTCTTGTCGCAGAGCACCGTGGAAAAGCATTGACTAGGAAGTTCACGCCTCCTGTTTTCAAATTTTCTATCTTTCAATATGCCCAGAGCTCGCTGGGTATGCTTTGAACCCTGAATCCATTGCAAGCGCTCTAACCACTGCGCCACGGCTTTTCATGCTCAATAATTAAAGTATACAGCGAAATGTTTTTTTTTCGAATTCCAAATACATTAGTATCTACACTAAGCTACAGATTATTGTGCAAATCGCATTAAATTTTAGTCTTTTTATTTTTATTTTTAGCTGAATTGTGTCAAATTATACACACACATACATATATATACAGTGGCAGGTTTAGCTTTTTAAAGAAGTTAATTAAGAAATGATATAGATATGGTAAATGGAAGAGATATATATAGTTGTTTACAAGCTCTTTAAAAAAAGGCTCAAATACTGTTGCATTACAGACACCACTTCGAAACACCATAAAGCACTGATTATTTCAAACGCCACAATTTGTGAATTCAAAAAAAAGCACAGGGTGTTGCTTATTTAGGATGATTAGGAGGAAAAAAATACAACGCACTAATTAAAAGCATGACCAATATACTCTGAATTTAATACACATTATATTTAGTTTATTATAAAACATTCACAACAGGAAAATCTTATTCTTATTGACAACTTTTGAAATTTGTTGTTAAAACTGAAGTTTGTAGAACTAAAATATGAAGTGCCAGGTGTAGATGCACTCGCTGCTTTTTTAATATTATTTTTAGATCAAATTAAGTTCTACATTAGATATAATATGTTAAAACCTACAAAAGTTATATCTTTTTATCAAACGAATCAATCATCGAACCATTATTGAGTGTGGTATGTTGAGGATGGGATGCTTAATAAGTTAGTAAATAAGTTGGGTTGAACTTTTCTGCAAAAAGTTAGGTAATGATCTTTATATTTCAAGTAATGAAAGTTTGTTAATTTAAAACTTTCACCAGTTAGTGAAACTAAAAAAAAGACAGTGAAGCGAAACGGCTAAAAAGCAACCAACCTTGTGAAGTGTGGGTGGCATATTGATTCAAGAATAGGTTCCCACTATTAGCTCTAAATTTTCAAAGCAGAATGCTTTACAAGCATCTTAGTTTAGGTTGAATCCACTGCATTCAATGTGTTTCTAAGCCTTACAAAGATATCCAAGCTAACTCCTGTTACTTCAGAGAAAGATTCTGCTAAAAGCAATACTCTTCTTACAGTTTTTCCTGTATTGGTATATCTAAATCCTTGCTTAAGAGTATCAACCAAGCTCCATTCCTCTCTAAACTTTTCTATTGCTTATCTTCTGAAGACCAGGACTGGTATTTTTAGTTTCCATTTTATATCGCAAAATGAATTAGTTTTATATTGTAAAATGAATCCGAAAATTCGTATCCAACAATGCAATAGTCCTAAAGTTTGAGTTTGCTCATTGTATACTTTTTCTCATTATATTCAGTAGGCTGATTTCATTAGGCATGGCAAAAAAAACATTACAAATTTGTTTCAAATTTGTACCTGTTACAGCATTTGCTGCCTTGCTGTCCAACATGGTCATCTCAGTTTTTTTTCTATCTTTACTTTCTGGTTAGAGAAGATGATTTTCGAGTTCTAAATCTTGAATACTTTTTATTTGACTTCTTTGTTTTTTTTGAGATTTTTTGCTCTTTAAATCCCCATTTTTTGCAATTTGCAAATAATGGTGGTTGAAAGGCAGCGGGTTTGAACATAAAGTGGTATTTCCTCTTCCCTGTTTCAATAGAACAGTTGCAGTTTGGAACTAGGATTGTTCATTTTCAACTCCAATTGCAAGTTGTGCCATCAAACCTTTGATTGTAAACACTTTGAGATGAGGTTTTATCTATTCCAACTTTAAGATTTTCAAGTTGTTTCTGATCCATTTAGACATTCTGTATCAGATATGCTCATTATTCTCGATAAAGTGTGGCTAATCATCAGCTTAACAGATCACTTGGCAGGTGTTTCTAAAATTTCCAAATTCAACTGAACAGATCACTTGGCAGATGTTTCTGAAATTTCCAAATTTTCTGGGTAATATTTAAATTTTGTATCAAAAATCACTTTGACCGGTATATCTTGACATTCAGTGTTCAGTTGTTTCAGTGAAGAGTTTTTATGCACTTAATATCGTGAATCACTGAGATTACAATTTATTTTTAATAAAAGGGCATCTTCTGCTTTTTATTATCACTGGATAAGGTTTCACATATTAATACTTATCCAGTGATGAAAAGCAGAAGAAAATCTGCTTTTCATTATCACTGGATAAGGTTTTATATATAAAACCTTACCCAGCAATAATGAAGAGCAGAAGATGCCCTTTTATTAAAAATAAATTATGATCTTAGTGATTCACGATTGTACAAAAGCCTGTGTTTCTGCATTGAGGGCTAAATTAAACCCAGTAAAAGCAGAGTTTTTAAAAGTATCTTAAACAATCTGTCAAAAATCTAACTATAATTAGAAATCATATTGAAAATATATTTTCAAAATGCCGTTGATTTATACAATCACATTGTAAATATGATTGTATTGACTTTTATATATATCAAGTATTTATGGCGGTCTCTAAATGCTTGGGTCTGGGAATAAATTCTCTCGTTGTCGGAGTAGCCCTTCTGTCCTCCATTAAAATTAAATTGTTTGATATTAAAAAATAAAAAGCGAATATAAATTACTTTATTATTTTTATTACAGTTTATTTCAAAAAAAATAAATTACTCCAATACTTTGATTAAATCGACCTTTTTTCTTATATATAATTCTGATTCACTTAAGGTGCAAGGCTGCAAGCAACTACTATTAGGTTGGGAGTTACTAGAAAAAAAGAATAGGGTTATTGAGCAAGGAAACTGTTGACAGAAGATTTTAAAAGTTGAAGGTTGTATAAGTCAGGAAAAAAAAGTTCCAAAGGGTTGAGGTGCAGGCAAAATAAACTAGACGAATAAAAGTTTTTAGAGCATGCAGGGGCATATGCAGTAAAAAAATAAGACTTTGCTGAAAAACGAGTCAAGCAAGAATAATTTTTATTTAATGGTACTAGAGATGATAGCTCTTAAGCAGCAACCATGCTTTAAGCAGCAACCATGATAGTAGTTGTAGAAAAGAGAAAGAGATACAACTTTGCAATGACGGGAAAGATGATCTAGCTTAGCAGATAGAGCGGGTTTAACTACTCAATGAGAGGGTTGCCATTCATTAATATAGGAATGTCGACAGCACTGCGATAGTTGTTTGCAGTAAATAACTGAGTTTTATTGGAGTTAAAATTTTCAAGCTACTGTGAGCCCCAACCTGTTACAGAAGTAAGATCAGATTCAAGATCCGCTGCTTGTACTAAGTGATCAAAAACAGAAGATTTTTTGTCAAGACAGGAGTATAAAATTGAGTTATCGGCAAAAAGAGCTACCTTAGATGTAAGGTTGTCGGGAAAATTATTAATGCAGACTAGAAAAAAAATAGGACGATAGATAGAACTTTGAGGTACCCCAAAAGTTCCTGGAAATAAAGAAGAGTGTTAGCCTTCAAGGATGTCTTTAATAAAGAGGTTAGAAAGAAACAATTTGATAATCTCAAAAACTTTCTCAAATACACCATATGAAACAAGCTTGTAGAGAAGATCAACATGCCAAACTTTGTTCAAAGCCTTAGATATGTCAAGAACAATAGCACAAGCCTCACCGCCTCCATCTAATGCATAATAAAATCTTTCGGTCACAGCAGTTAGTCGAAGAGCGAGAGAATCGAAAACCGTAATAATTTTCTGACAACAAGTTATTTGACTCAAGATGAGATGTTAAAATTTTGTTTATCGAAGACTCAAAGACCTTGCTTACAACAGAAAGAAGACTGATTGTACGATAATTGGAGTGGTCAGAATGTTCACCTGAGTTTTTGAAAATTGGAACCACAGATGCCATTTTCCAACAGACAGGAAAACAAGACTCAGTTAAACACTTATTAAATAGTTTTGAGAGAATTAAAGAGAGTTCTGGTAAACAATTTTGAAAAGCAATATCATGATTGTTGTCTGACCACAAGCTGTAGAAGAGGATAATCAAGATATAACTTTAGTAACTTAGAAGCTGGAGTGATTTGAATGTTTAAATATGTGTTAACCTGTTGGAATGGAAGGAAAAGAATTGCCAAAAGATTTGAGAGTCAAATTAAAAGAGAAGTTCTTTGCAAATAATTCTGTCTTATTCTTTGGAGAGGTAATAAGATCAGACTCATGAATGAGAGATGGAATGTTAGACTTACTCATTTAACAACGCTGTTGAAGATTTCCTAAATGTGTTTAGAACTTAAATTCCGAGAAAAAATACAAGATTTAATGAACTGAAAATAATGGAGCTTAGCATCGGCAGCACCTTTTTACATCAGTTTCTTGCAATAATAAATAGCCGTTTGTTCTCAAGAGAGTTGTTCTTTTGAAAAAGATGAAAAAATGATTACAATTAGATATAGCAGTTGCACAAGAGAGTGAAAACCTATGGAGTAGAATGAGGCTTGACTTGGAACCAACGAGAAGGAATAAAAGTTTTTATTGCTGCTCGAATTCAAGAGGTGGAAGATACATTGTATCATAGTTGATTCTATTCACAATAAAGTCAACTTATAAGATCCTTTTCAATTGAAGCTTAAATTTGAAGATTACATTTTTTTTCAAAGAAACAAAAGATCGCTGTTTTTAGTTGTTTGAGTTTATAGCATTTTGCTTTGTAGCAAAACTATTATCAATAACATTAACCTGTTGAATAAAATAACAATGTTATAGTTAAATGTTATAAGAATCTTATAACAATAAGCACAGAAACAGTTGTATTTAAGTAAACATAGTTACATAGTTACAGTTGTATTTAAGTAAACATAGTTACATAGTCACAGTTGTATTTAAGTTTACAGCTCTCTGTTATCATCGAGCAGCTATAAAATTAATACTTTTTGCCTGAATACAAAACTTTATTATAATAATAAAATTAATTTTTTTAAATGTCAAATTTTTTAACTTCAACTTCTTTGAAAATATTTCAAAACTTTCATTAACTCTTACATTTTTAAAAACTTATAATTATGCAAAAAATTAAAAAAAGCCACATATGTAACATGTAAAAAAAAATTGGAACATTGGAAGTGAATTTTTTAGCTGAGAGGGAAAAGACATCAACCCAAGAAACGTCACGAAGAAAATCACGAAAAGAGTCCCAGGCTACTTTAGGGATTATGCTAAGTAGTGCAATGATAGAGTGTGTCAGAAAAGAAAGTGCGAGATTAAAAATTTAAAGAGATTACTGCATGGTTAAAACCACCTCAAGTAGAAAAAGGAGGAATTGAACACAAGCGAGGATTAAAGACCAGACATAACTCAAGGAGTGAAAGTAAATGAATAAGATTGTCAGGAAAACGAGTCACAAAGTTAACTCTCTGAGAACGAGATTTAGAAATGCATAAGTTTTGAATTTAGTGGCAGCAGGGTCAGTGACGTTAGAGCTTATCACACTGAATGGCTAGCCATTCCAAGCTTATCACACTGAATGAGAGCTTATCACACTGAATGGCTAGCCAATGTTTATCACACTGAATGGCTAGCCATTCAGTGTGATAAACATTGAAGTCACCAATAACAACAATAATGGCAGAAAGGTAATGAGAGAGCGCATGGTCATTTTATTTAGAAATATCATCTAAAAGAGTGCAGTCTTAAGAAGAAGGAGAAAGATAAAGAATAAAGGGAAAGGTGATAGAGGGAAGAGGTGGTAAGCCAAAGTATATAAAAAAATTGTTTAAGATTCTAACCTGATTTCACAACAAATAGGTTAATTGATGCGTATGTATACCCATTTGCAAATCAAAGGATAGTACCCATCAACACTAAGATCTGAAGAAGAAACAACAGAATTTAAATTAGTCTTACTAAGAGCAAGGAAGTCTGGTGATTTTTGCAGGAAATAAGATTCAACTGATAGAAGGTTGCTTCGCAGACCACGAATATTAGTAAAAGATATATATTAAAATAGTTAGGTAGTTGGGATGGTTTTTTATGTTAAATAGTTTAGTTACTTTTAACATGTTTTAAGTTTAAAGAGAACTTCACTCATTAAAAGATAGAGTACGGCTTTCTAAGCAATGAGTTATGTAATTTTCTCAGTTCTGTTAATTAACCTTAAGTCGTAGCATAGGGTCCTAATTTTTGACAATGCGCACCAAAAGCATTAACAGGGACATCATCCATGCGCAACATGGCATTGTTAATACTCTGACATTTTGCAGATGTTGAAAGAATTAGCCTCTCTGAGAGCTACCACAGAGTTTGGGAAACTTTACTACCAGCCGGCCGGTATAGAATTTTTAAGTCAGAGTTTGTTTCTCCTAGCCTTTGCCTAAAAAAAACACACTCTACAAGGCAGCGGGTTATAGGGCAGGTAGTACTGGGTAACATAATACCAGTAGCAGAGTGATTGATATGACACTGAATCTAACCTGTAGTAATTAAAAAAAGCTACTTTTTCCGAGCTGTACCTTAAAACATCGGAAATAATATTTTACAGAGCATTTAAACAGAACACATACATACATAAAGTAACTTATGGACAAGCCAACATTGCACCAAAAGTTTAGACAGAACATAAACAAACAAACAAACACAAACTGACAACTCCTAATGTAAAACAGTCTTCTTTAAAGGCATTACTCTACTATTTGCGCGATCAGTTGAATGTTCTATTTTTGAAACCGAATTGCTTACTGTATAACATATCATTTTCAATTAAGTAGTTATACAGTCTATTGTACATTATACGTTCAAGCAATTTAGAAAAAGACGGTAAGACAAAAATAAGTCTGTAATTTCAGAGGTCAGACTCATCTCCAGCCTTAAAAGTTGAAGTAACAATTTTTGTGTAATTTTTAAATTATCCAAAACTATAATTGATTTAAAAGATAGGTTGAAAATATGAAATAAGGATGGTTTAACTATATTAAAGAATAATTTTAATATATTAAAAAAAACTTTATTTGATCCTGCACTTCTGTTATTGTTTAGACTTAATGAGGCAGATCGCAGCTCAAATATATCTAGCTTTGATTCTTTCATTTTTTTTATTAAATATTGTAGATAAGAATCAAACGTTAGTAAATTTAAGCTAACATAAACAAAAAAGCTATTCAAATTTTCAGCTACTAGTATTTTATCACATATTAAATTACCACCAATTAAAAGTCTTTTCGGCAAAACGTTATTTTTATATTTATTTTGACCAATTATTTCTTTAAATGCATTCTACATTTGTCGCGAATTATGTTTGGATTTGTCTATTAGTTTACACTGTTAGAAAATTTTAGGGTGTATCATTGATGAAAACGCCCGCAAAAATCCTTTTAAGGGGTGTTAGTACATACCAATGTGATATCATTCCAAGTATTTTTAAAATCCAGGATTGGCGTCCGTGAGAGAAATTTGCATTTAAATATTTGCTTAAAACAGAAAAAAATGAAGTCATCATTGCTTGAAAAAAAATAAATTAAACAACCAAATACTGCATTTCTTAAGATTTATTTTGAAACAGATAAGCATTAAAATTGCACTTGATAAAAATTGAGTGTTTTTTTATTATTTGCCACAGCCCTACAGCTTAAAATTTGTCAAAATTGTTATTGTTTTCTGTTACAGTTGAACTTGAATTTTTTGTGTTTTTAGTTAATTTGAAAAAAATTTAAGAATTAAAGTTTTGAAATGCCAAACATAGCAAAATCTCACACTGAGTGCCAAAGCTATGTTTGTATTTTTTGCATGTCAAAAAGTGACCAATCACTGACACCCTTTCTGATAAGCAGACTGAAAAAAAATTCACCAGAACCTTTGGACTTAAATAATGATAGACTTCCACATAGGATGTGCACAAACTGTCGTTTCCATCTTCAGAAAATTGATGAAGGAAAGGCTACAAAGCCTTTTCCTAACTTCTATGACTTTTCTTCCATCCTTGTGAAACAACCCACACGAAATTAACCTGATTGCAACTGCATCATTTGCAAAATTGCAAAAACCAATGGAAAAACACCATTACCAATGATCAGCAATGTTGTCCCAGAGAGAAGCCCTCCCACAGTTCATAAGAGATGTTCACATTGTCTGACAATAGTTGGACCATGATTACCACGTAATTGTACCCCTGCAACAAGACGGGTCAACCTACTAAGGCTAGCAGAAGAAAACACCAAAGGTGCAGAGGTTGTGGCTTCTTCTGCGTTGAAAACACATGGTTCATCACCCAATGGTACTGTGCGCCTTAGCCAAGCAAATGGAGGTCCTAAATTAGCACTCAAACTTGGTATGTCCATTTGATTAATTTAGAAATTATTATTTTCTTGTTTATGCCTTAAAAAACCAATATTCATAAATCCACCACTCAATTTTTAAAAAATATTTAATTTTGTTTTAGGAAAAGCAGCAACAACTCAACTTTTCAAGGAACCACTTCATGCTGAAAGCTTGGTGAAAGTTCAGCTTAATACAGGGTTATCCAACAATCGCATGAAACAACTTGCTTCAACACTAAACTTTATCAGCCCTCAAAGAGTTGTTGAGCCTTACTTTGCTAAAAAATTTTCAGAACAAGGAAAGTTGTTTAATGAAACATATGAAAACATACAAAACCTTTTGAAACTGATACAGTCAAACTCAATTCACTTTGTTTTATCTCGTGACATGAAAGTTGCAAATATCATCTGTGGAATTCAATCCCATGCCAGTAAACATCCATGTTGTTGGTGTGATGCTGATTCTTCAAAACTTGGACTATATGGTTCTTTGAGAACATTTGGAGGCATTAAAAAAGCACACCAAGAATTCATTGCTCATGGAAATGATGTGAAAAAAGCTAAACAATTTGGAAATGTCATCCACTCACCTTTGTTGAACTTCCCAGATGAGTCCCTCATTTTGGATGCAATCCCACCCATGGAACTTCACTTGCTTCTTAGTGTTGTCAACCATCTCTACAAAAACTTGGCCAACATTTGGCCAGAATACAAGACTTGGCCTGAGGCATTAAACATCCCTCTGCAGCCCTTCCATGGTAGACATTTTCAAGGAAACTACTGCCAAAAACTGTTGAAAAATGTAGACATTCTTAAGGAAAAAGCTGAAGCTGCAGCTGCATTTGCAGCATTTCCATTAATTGATACATTCAGAAAGTTTTAAAAGGTGGTCATGGCTTGTTTTGGAATGCAGCTTGATACAAAAAATACCAAGAACACATTGAAAACTTCAGAAGTTTATACCATGATCTTCCTGCAACCATCACACCAAAGGTTCATGCTGTATTCTTCCATGTGTCTCTTTATGTAAACTATGTATGTATGTATGTATGTATGTATGTATGTATGTATGTATGTATGTATGTATGTATGTATGTATGTATGTATGTATGTATGTATGTATGTATGTATGTATGTATGTATGTATGTATGTATGTATGTATGTATTTATGTACTTTCAGATATGGAGCAAACTCTAAATATTTATATGTTTATACTTATGTAAAACAAGGATGCTTTCACCCTCCCCCCCCCTGCCCTCAACGTGAGATCAACAAATTGATGAAATCTTTTTAAATATTTTTTTATATTCATCAATAAATTTTAAATTTCATTGTTTTTTATTTTAGCGGTCAAAAACATGACTGTAAAGTTTAAACCCCCTCAATTTGAGGGGGTTGCAAATTTTATATGGTCATAATTTTTGAACGTTGAGAAATTATACTATGAATCTTAAAATTTCTAGATGGATATAAGTATAATTAAAAATAGTACAAAAAATATTTCATCAACTTGTTGCTCTCACGTTTGGGCCAGGGATGGGGTACAAAAATTTTAGGGCTTTTTTGTTCCCAGGCTCCATTCATCTTAATTTTTTGCAAAGCATCCTTATTTGACATAAGTATAAACATATAAATGTTTGGAGTTTGCTCCATGTCTGGAAGTTATATATCTCGAAGACTAAAAAATGCTGGCATCACCCCTGTATATATATATATATATATATATATATATATATATATATATATATATATATATATATATATATATATATATATATATATATATATATATATATATATATATATATATATATATATATATATATATATATATATATGTATATATGTAAATATATAATTTTATTTTACTAACCAATTCTTAAATATAACTTCTTGTATTATTAAATGACTTGAATGTTGCGTACTATAATTTTTGCATATTATTATATCATTTGCATATTATTATATCAAGGATGGATTTTTTTTGGAACTTATATAAAAAATTATATTTTTCAAAAATTTATATTTTCAAAAGTGCAACAAGAGTTATAACTGAAATACATTAGGGAAGAGTAACCTAAAAAGGGCCCCTTTTTCAAAAAATGATAGAACCAACTAGCCATAACCAACCAAAAATTACAAAGAAGATTTTTTTCAGGAAATTCAATTTATGCTCTACAATTTAAAATCAGAAAATTAAAGGTCTAACTATGCCCTACGTTAAGAAACAACCATTGAACAAAGAAATGCTAGGGGCTCATTTTCCGTGAAAGTAGCCTAAAATGGGCCTCTTAATTTAATTTCTGAATAAAACCTGATTATTAATCAAAAATTGACTATAACTGATTTGAGAATAATACTTAATCTTCTCTTAATTATTTACATTAAAAATTGACACTCTGAGTAAAGAAAAATTGACAATAATTTCAATTATAGTCAAACTACAAAAAATTTCGCTCAATTAAATTTTAAAAGCAGTACCTTCAAATATTTTATTTGCCATCAATTAACAATAACAAAAAAACTACTTTTCAGATGATTTTCTTAAATGTTTATGGTCAGCTAAATAATACTCTACCATTAAACTTGTAATAATTATTATTCAAGTAAAAGATTTGATAGGGCTCATCTCACCTTAGGGGCCCGTTTTAGATCACTTTCCCCTACATTGAAGTTTTATTTCAATGTAGGGGAAAGTGATCTAAAACGGGCCTTTCGGGGTAAGTTAGCAAAATTTTCACGGGGTAAGTTGGCTCATAGCATTTACTATGGAAAAAAAAATATACTTTTATAAAATTAATTTTTTTTAAATTTTTAACAATATTGAAAAAATTTATTCTTACAAAAAAATTAAAAAAAATTTTTTTTTAGGTTTTTTTTCCACAGATAAAAAGTGGGCTACTGTTTTGGCAATTATACGGACTTATATTTGGTACCAGCTAAAAGTGATATTATATTTTAGGATAAAATTGTTGCCAAAATTATTAGTAAAAAATTTATATCAATTTTGCACTGAATAGTACATTAATAATCATTTTAATAGTTTGCGCCAACTTACCCCGTGGTGGGGTTAGTTGACGCAAATTTTTTTTTTTTTGAGGGCCCGGAAAGGCCCCAAGAATTTTTTTTGTAAATGAATGCAAATTTTATAAGTTACACTAATCCATACTCTTTAAGACTACACTTTAATATTTAAAAAAAAATGTACTGTTAGGGCTACAGAGCTCATAGAGTAAAAACCGAGCCAACTAGCCCCGGTCTCCCCTATATAACCCCTGGAAATATTGTATTTTAATATAAAGAAATTTATAAGGATAAGTTTACATACTATAACAAATGTTTCAACTTAATTAAATTATATAAAAACTTATCAAAGATGTTAACATTTAAAAATTATATCTGAAATACTATTATGTTTGAACTAAGTTAATAAGTTAATAATAGAGTTAATTTTATTCACCTCAGAGTGCATCTCAGAGTGCATCTCAGAGAGCATCTCAGAGTGCATCTCAGAGTGCATCTCAGAGTGCATTTAACGCTACAACAATAAAAGAGTTTAAGTCTGCAGTTGACCGCTATTTCGCAAAAAATCTAATGTAAAAAACAATCTTAACAATTAAGATTTACTTAACAAACAAGATTTATTTTCGCTTGCCGAATAAGCCTCCCAGTTTATTCGGCAGGCGAGAGTAAATCTTGTTTGTTAAGATAAGTCGGTTTAATATGACATTCTTATATACTATATTCTAATATACAATCTTATATACTATATTCTTTACTATCTGAATAAAGTTACGATAAATATTAGGATATCTTAAAAATGTTTGACATGAAAATTTGGATCGATCGCAGCGTTAACTAAATTTATTAAAACTAAAAAATATAGCAAAAACACTTGCTAAAAAATATAATCTTTTTTGTACTAAAAAGCGGAAAATAAACTTTTTAATTCAAATTTAATAGTTCAGTAAACTAAAGATTGACAGTTCTGCACAAGATTTATTTCGAAACAGACCTGTCAATCTTTATTTTACTGAACTATTAAATTTAAATTAATAAATTTATTTTCTGCTTTTTAGTACAATAAAAATTATATTTTTAAGCAAATGTTTTGCTATATTTTATTTCTAAATTTTAGTCTTTACAACGAGTTACAGTATTTATAAATGTGAATTGTTGTTATGTAGCATTGTTAAGTCGCACAATAGTCAAATGCAGTAGGTTTAGGTTGAAAATTTGGTTACTTCAAAAATTTTAGTTTCATGATATTAAGGAATGGTAAACTGACTGATCTATGAAGCGAACGAATTGTTTGGCGTACATCCTGACGAAAAAATCAACTTTTTAGGGAATTGGGGCAAATTTCCCCCCTCCCCAAATTTTTTAAAAATATTTTTGGGGAATATTTAAAAATTATTATATTTCTTTAAAAAATGTTTTAGTTTTTACTTGTTAAAATATAAAAAAGTCCTGAATTGCAAGTCTAAATGATTTTTAAATTGATTTATAGAGTATTAAAATAAAAAATATGCATAATATAATACAATTATAATATCCAAGACATAATAAAATATAACTAGAATGTATTAAAATAAAAAAGTCCATGAAAAATTGAAGATCAAGCTCATAAACAAAATTAAGCTTATGGATAAACTTATGGATAAAGCAACATGATTTATAAATAAATTTATAGAGTATTAAAATAACAAATATTATACAAAGTATAATACAAAATGTATAATTGACAAGACGTAAAGAATATTACACAAAAGATAAGTAATCGTATTATGATAAGAGAATCCAATAAACTTATGGACCAAGCTTTCACAGACTTTCCAATAATTGATTTATATAAAATTATCTAAAATCAATTGCTTGAGTATTCTAACACCGCTCTTCTCAGTAGTTCTCCAAGGCTTGATCTAGATTCAGATGTTGTGAATCAACTCAGAGTTTTTAGCATGTTGTGATGAACAGATTCAAAGCAAATACACCTAATGGCATTCTAATATTGTTTAGGAAAATAACGAGGTGGTGTTCAATAATACGAACTTTCCACCCTATTGAGAGATTGTGGTTAAAGTTAATTTTAACATAAATTTCAGTTTCCTAAATCAAAAGTAAAAAATATATAGCTAGTATGCCTATGACATAATATTTATAAATAAGAATTGTTTTCATGTTTATTTCTGCATCATATTCAGTAATTACTTTCCTAAAATTTATTTTTTTCAAACTTTTCTTGAAAGTTATTTTCAAACTTTAATTTACCTTTAATTTCTTATCACACATTGCAATGGCATCCGCATAACCTTTATGAAGTTTCATACCAAAGAACTTATCGACTAAAATGTCATAGTTAATGTTGAAGTTTAATCATACAATTTAAAGTTATGTTTTAAATTGAAAAAATAGTTCATACATAAATTACCTATAGAAAATGATTTTAACAGTTCAACAACTAGATAATAAGAAGGATAATGGTCAAAAATATGTTGTTCCAAATCAGGCAGAAGTTTCCGAATTTTTTTAGCATTTCTTCCATCCAACTCACCTCCATTATATCCATGCTAAATGATCTCATGGTTACTAAGCCATACAGCAATTTCAGGTTTTTTACATAAAACATTAGAAATCTCTGTAAAATCTCTTCATCAGCAAATAAATTTCTGATGGAGGAACTACATTAAGTACATGTCTACATCAAGCAGACATGGATGTATAACATTTTTGTAGATCTGCATAGAACATTTTTTAGATCCATTTTCAGCGAAGCTTTCATCCGGCAGTTCTAATTTATTGAAAGTTCTCAGTTCTCCCAGATTTGACTTTTCATCATTACAATATAAACAAGAGTATTTTAATCATAAGCTTAAAATTATATTTAGCAGTTTAAGATCTGCTGCTAAGTAGAACTTAAGTCTGTTGAGCACTATTTTCTTGTTAATTTTCTGGTTCGCATAATTTTCAGTAACATTTTTGATGAATGTCAATACCAAAACTTTATTAACACCAGTATTTTTGTTTTCTCGACAATCAATATCTGTTTCTATATTAAAAACATTCATAACAAATTTTAGGGATCCTTGACCACCATCTATTCCAAAACGAATAATAACTTTATCTATTTCTAGTCCTCTAACAATACAAATATGTCCAACATATTTGCACTGTTAGGGGACTAGAAATAGATAAAGTTAAAATGATCATTAAGACAACACAACCATATCTTTATTTTCTTTGAAGAGTTAGCTTCCGCCCCCAATCAACCCAAAACTTTTCTGCAATTCATTTCAATTGAATTTATTGCAGAATCTGATAGATCGTGCTTTCTTTTTATATTATAGAAAGTTTGGCTTGATATTGTTTTCATTGTCCTCTTTTTTTCTATCTGTAGATTCAAAGGAGTCCCGTCTGACGATAATTTTATTGTTTCCCCCAATTGAATGTTTTGAACTTGTTGGATTTCTTTTAGTGAATTGGAGAGGACTTGTTCTACTGTTTTTAAACTTAAAATTTAACATTTAAAATTTGTCATAAGATTTAATAAGAAAGTTAACTTTTATACAGACTATAATTTATTTATTTTATTACCTTTTGAGATTAACAAGATTCTTAAGTTCTCCACAGTATCTTTCTTACTACAGGAATGTCGAAATCCAACTCCAATTCTTTGATAACAATTAAAGTAAAACTTTTTAATAACTTCATTTGATATTTCAGGTTCATTTCCATTAACACTTAAAACATCCAAAGAACTAATTTTTATTCTTTATAAGTTATTATTAACAGTAATTCAATCAATATTCAAATTGATTAAGTAAGTTACAACTTATATTTTATGCAAATTGATTTTCAAACGTTTACGTTACTATGTTTACATTAAAAGTTGTACATTACCTTAAGGTTTACCTCTTTGAATTTATCTCTGGATATAACACATAGTAGAAATAAATCTTGGAAGTAATCTAATTCTCGCAGACGTGAGCAAACAATTTTCTAAAGTTACTATAGATCATGAATCTACTTTTTTGGCAGAGTATAAGTAAACCTTGCAGCTTGAACATAAACCTGTTGGGCTAGAAAGAAGATCTGAATCATAGTTACTGTTTGCATACATTTGAACCAGATTTAGGAACTAAGTTCCAGGGTTCCAGCATTGTACATTTAAATTTTTTTTTCCACAACAAGCACAAACAATCTTACGAGACGATAAATGATCTCTATGGTTATAAGGCATGTCACTTATATTAATTATGCTAGTAATATGTGAGTGAATATATATATATATATATATATATATATATATATATATATATATATATATATATATATATATATCTTATAAGCATTAAAACATCATATACGGTATCATACTATTTATTTATTTTTTTATTTTTTTTACGTAATATTTCGGCTCATATAGTGAGAGCCATTATCAAACTGATAAAACCGTTAAAAAAACCGTTTAAAAATTATAATAAACATAACCAAATGATGTCATTGCAACGTCAGATATTCAACATTTTTAATTTTACAAAAAATGGTTTCCAATGGTGAGTCATCACCAAATTGCCATTGTCACGATTTAAAACGTTTTCTTTAGGTTTTGAACATTGTACACGTTGTATTTCAATCGCCTCACGAATTTTTCTTGTGTAGTTGTTTGAAATAACAGAAAGCGTTTTAGGGTTCTCCCAGTTTATTTTACCATTACAATGTTGTGAATGTTCTACTATTCCAGATGTTTCCCAGTTGGCTTTTGTAACATCATTTTTATGTTCTTGAATTCGTGTCGAAATCTTTTTTCTTGTTTCACCAATATAACATGAACCACATGCGCAATTAAGTTGGTACACTCCTGGATGACTGTTCGGAGGCAGTTTAGACTTGTTTCGGCAGAGTTTATTTATCAAGGGATTACCAAAACGGAAGACTGTTTTAACACCGATTTTACGAAACTCTCTTCTTAGAACAAGGCTTAATTTTGGGATCCATGGTAAAATAACAAGATTTTTGGTATCAATTTTTTGAGAACTAGATTTATTTGTGGAGTATTTATAATTTTTAGCAATATCTGAATACTGTTTATATGAATGTCCATTTTCAGTAAAAACCTTAATAAGAAAATTAATTTCGTCTTGAATATTATGTTCTGAAAAAATTTTGTATGCTCAAGCTAAAAAACCTTTAAAAATACTAACTGCGATATTCTAAGATATACATGATTTTGGTTTTATAAGTACGTTTGTAATTGCATCTTTACGGTGTATGGAAAACTCATATTTGTGAAGGGAGTGATTGGTTGAAATACAAATATCTAAAAAATTTAATTGGTGTTCAGCATTTTCGTATTCGCATGTATATTGGATTGATTTATCTTGTGAATTTAAAAGTGTTAAAAAAGAATTTGCGTCATCAATATTATTAAATCGAGCATGGCTATCATCAACATAACGTTTATAAGACTTTGGTGCAATATTGAGATTTAAAGCTTGTTGAATAGCATTATATTCAATATGTTGTAAATATGCTTCTGACAAGACAACCATTATGGATAGACCTATTGGACCAGAGTTTTTTAAAATATATATTTTGTCTTCCCATAAAAAATAACATTTACTAATACAGAGATCAATAAGTTTATGAATGTCAACTAAAGATAATTTAGTTCGTTGTATAAGATCATCTCTATCTTTGTTTAGCATATCAATAATTGTAACAGTTGCTTTATCAAGTGGCACTGATGGGTATAAATTAATAACATCAAATGACACTTGAACTTCGTCATTAATGAACCATTCTTTTGCTGTTGATACAAACGAAAATGAATTTTTAACACGGCATTCATTTTTATTTAAAGTTGGTTGTATTATCTCAACAAGATGTTGCGAAAGTTTATGGGGTGGTGTGCCAATTGTCGAAACTATTATTCGCATTGGATAACCTTTTTCACTTTTATGTGCTTTAATACAACCATACAAACGGGGTGGAATTGCATCTGAAGAATATATTTTACCATATGTTTTTTTATCTAGTTTTTTATCTTTTTTTAATTTACTAAGGGTACGTTGAATAAGATTTAGGAACTTCTGAGTTGGATCAACTGTAGATATTGCGCAATTGCCGAGTTGTTCCTTTATTTTTTGTATTGCTGATTCTGAATTTAAAATGGCAAATCCATTACCTTTATCAAATGGATATAACTTTATGTTGGTTGAATTTTTTAGTTCATTGATAGCTAGACGTTGATTTTTAGAAATATTGCTATTGATTTTTACTCTTAAATATTTGGTTAATGTTTTGCTGACATTCTGTCTTAAAAATTCTGCTCTTTCTACGTTCACATTTTTTTCTATATTTAAAGCGCATTCCTCAGTTGATGTTATAATATCAATAAATGGAATTTTATTTTGTGTTGGAATAAATTGTGGACCAAGAGATAATAAGTTTTCCTGTTCACGTGAGATTGATATATTCGAAAGATTTAATATTGGATTTTTTATCAGGTTAGTAGGTGGTATTGAAATAGTATTCAAAGAATTAAATTTTTTTATACTATTATTTTTATTATAGTTGTTAAGAAAATTGAACTTACGTATTAGGTGTTGTTTTGTTTGTTCAAATTTAATTTCTCTTGATTTATCAGTTAGGCGTTCTATGTTTAGCATATCATCAGGTTTCACAATATTTTTGATTGCATTTGATAGTTCGATAACCATACGTTTGCTTTGGTAAAATCTTTTCTTAGCGTCATTTTTTGCAATAATTAATAATTTTTTCCTATATTCGACCATTAAATTGTAACCGTTTTTTGTTTTAATTGGGCAATGAATGTTAAAAGATTTAGGTATGATATTATTTTTTATACATCTCTCTAAAAATATCCATTATATTGGTGAAACAAGAAAAAAGATTTCCACACGAATTCAAGAACATAAAAATAATGTTACAAAAGCCAACTGGGAAACATCTGGAATAGTAGAACATTCACAACATTGTAATGGTAAAATAAACTGGGAGAACCCTAAAACGCTTTCTGTTATTTCAAACAACTACACAAGAAAAATTCGTGAGGCGATTGAAATACAACGTGTACAATGTTCAAAACCTAAAGAAAACGTTTTAAATCGTGACAATGGCAATTTGGTGATGACTCACCATTGGAAACCATTTTTTGTAAAATTAAAAATGTTGAATATCTGACGTTGCAATGACATCATTTGGTTATGTTTATTATAATTTTTAAACGGTTTTTTTAACGGTTTTATCAGTTTGATAATGGCTCTCACTATATGAGCCGAAATATTACGTAAAAAAAATAAAAAAATAAATAAATAGTATGATACCGTATATGATGTTTTAATGCTTATAAGATTATTACACATACTGTTAAAGATGTCACTTAAATATTATATATATATATATATATATATATATATATATATATATATATATATATATATATATATTCAGAAAATATATATATATATATATATTCAGAAAATATATATACACAAGGAAATTTTTGGAAACCTCCTTGAAGACCATTGAGGAATAATACAATTTTAAAGCTACTGATGACCTCCCATCCATTTTAATACATTCAGCAACATTTTGACACTAGTGTAGTCCTCTTTAAGATGCAATAAGTGGAACATCTGGAGATAAGGGCAGTTGTTTCCATTGTGAAGCAACACAGCTTTGAGGCTCTGGGATAAACTGTCTATGCATAGGCGCCACTTAATAGAATTACAAGCGATACCTATAACCTGAAATAGATTGGCAACATTGTTGCAAAAGCACAGTCCATCTGCTGATTGACTGAAGAAGTTGGAGAATCTTTGATGCCGCTTCCTCTTATCCATGACTTGTACACTATCATCAACTAAGTTCCACTGTTTAAGCTTGGATATCAGAAGCTCAGCATTAAATCGTTCACATCCTTCTGGCTATGGAAGAATGGCTTTCCAACTTTATCTCCAGAATCCCCAACTTTATCTGCAGAATCATAGTCAATATCTCCAGTATCTGCCTCTCTATCTTACTTGCAACTTGCTGCTGTCTCCTGAAGGTGGCCGTTGAGGTCTAGGAGATCAAAACAGGCAGATCGGGACTGTGTGGTACTGAGGCAATGGAAGAAGGTATGTTGGGAAAAACAATCTGAGGGGCATTTTTGCCGCTGCAATGATTTTTTTCAATTACCATGCAGAGGTTGCAGTTGCTTGAGTGGTCTGTCGGCTTTTGCCAAATTCACGATGACAAACTTTATGACTCACTTCTCTCCTCTGTACCAACCTATAACATAGTACATAATAATACATAAAATTATAATAATTTGAAGAAAGAAAAATTCAAAATATAAAACAATTTCAAGATGGAACGTATTTGTCTACAGCACATAACTTATGACAAAACTTTGTAAATTAACTAGATCTAAAGCATTGAAATTTTATGAAAATAAATTAAAACACATCTAAGCAAGAAGCAACTGTTTAATTTACCTTCAAGTGTTTTCTTGCAATATTCACATGTGAAATGCGATGCCCAAAATTTGTCTTGATTACACCAAACTATACCTTGTAGACCTTGCAAACTATACGACTTGCTTCCACGGAATAATTTTTTGCTTTTGTCTTTATGAATTGTCCGCACATGTAGCAGAATGAATCAGCTAGATAAAAATAATCGCTTAATGCCATATCAAATAAATGACTTCTATTCAATTGCGAATTGTTATCCTTTTAGTGTGCAAAAACACAAATTGGAATTTTAATTTGAGACACCTGTGCTTTAAAACTTGTACACTCCCTTTTGGAAGATTCAAGAACATTCTAGAGAGTTCTGAAAGTTTCTTAAATGTTCTAGATTGTTTAGGAGAATTGTAGAAACATCTGAACAACTCTAACAGTTCAGGAATATTATAGGAGGAATTCAGCATTGAAGGCAAATCGAGAATTTTCTCAAAAACGCTTGATTTTTCAAATTTCATTGTCCCGGTCACAGAAACATAGCTTTTCTGGAACAACAACAATTTCCTTTCTGTTCTACAACTAACGGGTCGGAAAAACACTCTTTTAACCCAGGAACAGAACAAAAGTGAAAACTTTACAGTGTTACATATTATATAAATGGGGCAAATAAATGGGGGATGAAATTCAATATAGAAAAATATAGAGTGCTAAACTTAAGTTTTGATACAAACATCATTTCTTTACTATGAATCATTTAATTCAACAAATAAAAATAATAGCTTTCAAATCTACTAATTCTGAAACTGACCAAAAAGTACATATAGATAAAAACCTATTATTCTCCGAACATACTTCCACGCAAGTTAATATAGAAATATCAATTATTGGTCTAATAAAAAGATTTTGCTCCTATAAAAATTAATTTTATAAAGATTATTTTCTGCACTAGTTCGACCATATTTAGAGTATTGTGAAAAGTATGTGACCAGAACCCCTGCTAAAAATGGGAATTTTAAAAAAAACTTGGCCACAGCCCCGGCAAAACTATAAGATTTAGCAGGGATTGACAGTCGGGGCAAGGATATAATGGAACCATTTATTCTTGTCTTGATAAGAAGCCAACGCTCTCTAGGTGCTTGGAGGGAGCATTTGAGCTTGAAAAGGATCTCACTTCTGCTGCACCATGTAGCTCACAGTGGCTTGTGAACTTTGGTTCAGATAAAACCCAATTTTTTTAGCTAATCGTTATTGCAATAATTTAGATCTTCTCATATTTATGAAGGGTAATGTAAAAAACTAAAACTAGCATCTGCTAAGGTTGCATTTCTTTCTTGACACTTTCTAACTCCGGATTCTAATATTTATCTCTTTAAATCTAAAATCCGCCCTTGCATGGAAAACTGTTACCATATCTGGGGCGAATCTTCCAATGATGCCCTTTCTCTTTAAGACAAGGTGCAAAAACACATTGTAAACATAGTTGGACCTGCTATTGCAATTAGCCTCCAACCATTATCACATCATCATAACTATGCTTCTTTTTCTCTTTTCTACAATCACTATATTGGGAACTGCTCTAAAGAGCTAGCATCTCTTGTGCAAACTATTAGAATTCATTCTCGTGTTACTTTTCATTCAATTAAGTATCATCCTTTTTCTGTGACTGTTCGTAAGTGCTCCAAAAACTCTTATTCGTCTAGTTTTTTTCAAACATCAGTTCTTTGGAATTCGCTTCCTTTATCTGGTTTTCCTGATTCATACAATTTGCAATCTTTTAAGCCATCTGTCAATAATTATTTTGCTCTATAAACTTCATCTTTTCTCTTCCAGTAACTTTGAACTCTAATAGTGGTTGTTTGCAGCCTAATTAAAAGCGAAGATGTTAAAAAAAAAAAAACTCACTTACATATTTATACAAACATTACTAGGGAAGAGTTGCTAAAATTGAAACACTTCCGGATTAAATATCTTTTAACTAAAGATGGTTTAAATATGAAACATTTATGATTTAACAAACAGACATCCCTTCTATAATTTTAACTATAGTTTGTCTTAATTGATTGCACTTTTATTGGAAATAAACTCAGTTTTATCAAACCACCATTTCGTTTTCATTTTCAAGACAACCTGTTCCCTAAATTGGAACACCTTGATTCTCTAATCGAAACAGCTTGCTTCCTTTAAAAAAATGCTTATTAAAATCAACAGAAAAGAATTTAAAATTATTTTTATCTTTTAAGTCACAATTTACATAACTCATTCAAAATTTATAAAAGGATTAAAATTGGCCACCCAAAATGAAGTTTGACAAATAATAAATTGTTTAGAACCTTTAACAGTAATTTTATTTTAATTAATATAAATTAGAAAGTAAAGTATTAATTCTAGAAAATAAAGTATTAATTCTTAAGTTTATTTTTCTATTTACTTTTAAATCGCACCTAAACCATTTCTTCAACCCTTTTTTGTATTGCTGATAAAGTAAGAAAAACTTTATAGTTTTGATCCACGAAACTATGGACTATTTTGTTATATCACTGCAATATCATGCTTGCTGCAATTTAAAAGACAAGTTTATGTTATTATTTTTACATGAAAACCCTTACAATCCACAGAAGTATAGTTTACCCTGTGCAATCAATATAGCAGCCCTCGGAATTAGAAAAAATAAAGTCGGCAAAAGTTTCTTGACCTAAAACTGATTTAGGTCGAATTAGGTCGGCAAAAATTAGAAACAGTATTCTGCAAATTGAACTTGCAAACATTTATTATAAAATTGATAAAAAAAAAACAAGCGCCAAGTTTGCTGACTTTTCTATCAAACATCGGCATTTGATTAAAAATTTGAAAAACAAACGTACCATTTTATTAGAAATTTAAATAAAACATTAGTTTTGCCAATTTTGTTTTACTTATTTTATTTAGAATTAATAAAAACATTTGTTTTTCCATTTTCATTTTAACTGTTTATTTACAATTTAAATAAAACGTTCGATTTTTATTACTTTTAAAAGGTTTGAAGAAAATGTTAGTTTTTCCGTTGTTTTTTTTTTTTGTTTTTTTTGTTTTTTGTATTATAACATTTAGAATTTAATAAAAACGTTATTTTTATTGTATTTATCTTAATTATTTAATTTAGAATTTAGTTTAATTTTAATTATTTTATTTAGATTTAAATTGAATTTTATTAGAATTTAATTAAATGCAGTTGGGTCAGCATTGCCAAATATTGACCCTAATTTCAAAGGCTGATATAGCGTGAACATTAAAATGATGCAAAAAAGCATTAAATTGATTAGTGCATGCATTTTTTGCAGGATAACTTTCGATATCTTTTAAACCGTAGAAAAAAAAAAACGTTTTATATTTTGAGAAACGTAGTCATGAAACATTCCAAAATGTATACAAGAAAAGAAGCCATGATCTTAGACAAAGATTGAGAACAGTGGACCACGGAGTGGTTGGCACGGATAATGCTATTTATGCATTGTTCTTAACAAACCAACTTGCCAGACACTTTTTAAAGGATATTGACATTTCTAATACAAATTAATGCTTTGGAATTCTCCTCCATCTTTATGCTTTCCTTTTCATAAATTTTACAGTTTCAAAATTTTGTTGGCCGCTCTCATGGTCTTTAAACCTCAAATTTAAAGAGTGGCTACTTGCAGCTTTGTGCAATATATCTAACTTCCAGACTTAAAGCAAACTCCAAACATTTATATGTTTACATTTATGTCAAATAAGGATGCTTTGCAAAAATTTGCTATGATTGGAGTCTGGGAACAAAAAAATCCCCGAAATTTCAGCCCCCCTGCCCCAAAATTTCAGCCCCTTCCTCCTGCCCCAAACGTGAGAGCAACAAGTTGATGAAATATTTTTTGTTCTTTTTTCAACTAGATTTATATTCATCGAGAAGTTTTAAGTTTCATAGTATAATTTCTAAGCATTCAAAAATTATGACCATATAAAATTTGCAATCCCCTCAAATTGAGGGGGTTTAAACTTTATATGGTCATATTTTTTGAATGCTCAGAAATTATACAATGAAATTAAAACTTCTTGATGAATACAAGTCTAGTTGAAAATAGCTCAAAAATTATTTCATCGACTTGTTGCTCTCACGTTTGGGGCAGGGAGGCTATAACTTTAGAGCTTTTTTGTTCCCAGACTCCAATCACCGCAGTTTTTTGCAAAGCATTCTTATTTGACATAAGTATAAACATATAAATGTTTGGAGTTTGCTCCATCTCTGGAGTTTAAATATCTCGAAGTCCAAAAAATGCTTCCGCCACCCCTGAATATATATACATATATATATACATATATATGTATATATATACAGTATATATATATATATATACAGTACATATATATACATATATATGTATATATATACCCTGTATATATATACATATATATCTATGGAAAAATAGTATAAATAATTTCTAGGACATTATTATTTCAAATATATATATATATATATATATATATATATATATATATATATATATATATATATATATATATATATATGTATATATTTGAAATAATAATGTCCTAGAAATTATTTATACTATTTTTCCATAGACGTACTTTTTATGCAGTTTTTCAGCAAAAAAAAATGTGCTTTTTGTTAAAGTGACTTACCATGACTTCTTTGTTTCTTTATCAATATTATTTTTTTGTTTTTCAAGAATGAAAAAAAAAATGAAAATAAAAAATATCATTTCTTATCACAATTTTCTTTGCAAATAATATTTAAACTTTCATTTTTCAAAAGGCAAGTTTAAGTGATTTTTAAGGTTATTGTTTCCCATATAAATGTAATACAGAAGATATTTAAAATTTATGCTTTCTAGTATTTCAGCTTCTAAATATTCTTAAAACAATAAACTTAAATGAAAGTTTAAGTAGTATTTGCAAAGAAAATTGTGATAAGATATGATATATTTTTTTTTTGATGTGATTTGGCTTTTTCAGAAGGTATAAACTGTTTTTATTTTATTTTAAATGAAATAGAAACATAACTGGGCAACGTTCTTTAAAATAAAACAGACTAATGTAAACAAAGATTTAACTTAATGTGGATAAAATCTAAAATTTATTTTTATATTAACTTTGCAACATGAACTTTAGCATTTTAAAAAAATTTACATAAATGTTTAACGTTGTCAATGAACCATACCTCCCTAGATTCCCATGGCTTCCCGTGGATTCCCGTTGAATAATGTTTCCATTGCATAATGTTAGGTGATGTAATGTTTATTTTCGGACGAATAATTATTTAATAAGTTTTTTTAATTTTTAATTTAATAAGTTTAATAAGATGTTAGGTTATAATATTAATAAGTATTTATTATACGAAAAAGAAGTATTTACTATACAATATATAAGTATTTAAGAAAATACAAACGAATATTAATAAGTATCTATTATACGAATAAGTATTTAAGATGTTAAATTATTATAACTTGTAAACTTTTATGCATTTGGCATGCGTGGTAGAATATTTAATCAAGTTAAAAAAAACTTCAGTGACAAAAAAATGCGAATTACAGTGTAGTTAAAACTTTCCGTTCCGAGAAAAATTTTTTGGGGTATGCAATGCCGTACCCAATTCGTTTAACCGGTAGGGGGTTCAAACTAATGCGCCCAAATAAAATTTTATTTACAATATTTTAATGTAAATAAACGCCGCATAAATAATATCAAAAACAATTTAAGTATTCCAAATAGCAACCAGACAATCTCTAATGGACTCATTATAAAAGGACAAAAATAGACTTCGACAAAGCACTAATTGCAACAATTTTAATTACAACTATCAAAAATGAATTGTCTATAAAAAATGTTTGTCTTTCTAGACAATCATTTTAAAAACGGACACTAAATGAACAATCTCGATTTTTTAATGAGGTATAGAAGATCTATTTAATATATAATTTGGACTTATAACGAGTAATTAAATTTTCACTGCAGCATCGTTTCAAAAACTGAAAACGAACACAAAATTAAAAATACAATTTTTCTAACAGAAGTTCATTTTTTAATTTTTTGTCCAGCGTGTGCTGTTGATTAAAAAGTTAATGTCTATTTAAAAACCTCAAAATGGACTATTTTGTGCTCAATTGAAGTTCATTAATTACTCAGTTCAGTTGTTTTTCAATTCTCAGTGAATGTGCGTGAAAATTTATTTTTAAAATGCCCTCTCCAGTTTGGGATTACTTCAAAAAAGTTGAAGGTAAGTTTATCATTTAAAAAATTTTCCTTAGTCACTAAAATCTTTATCACCTTCAATAAAATTATTTTAAAAATATGTGATCAAGGAGTTGTCCTTTATAAAATGTGGATTAGTAAGTAGAAGATTCCAATAGGTGTTAAAATTTATTTAGGTTTGTGAATAAAACAATAGTGAAAAAGAAAAATGTTTTTTACTTTCATTTTATTGATGAATATGTACGCAAGTTTTAAACAATAATTAATCATGGGCAATGATCGTCATTTGGAGTTTTGATGTCATTTCAATATTTTTTTAATATTATAAATTTACTACATAACAATCTTCAAATAATACGGTAATGAAAGATTTCTGGTTTTATGAAATCAAGTAAATTTAGACAAAATCATAGACACCAAATAGACAAAAAATTATGCTTTGTAGACTTATGAAGTGAAAATTATTTTTTAACTGAGCAATCTTAGGACACCATCAAAAATTTGATAGACACAAAAAGGACAAAAAATTAAACATTTGTTGTGTCCATTACAACATACAGAATTGTCTATGTCTGTGTTGTAAGTCTATCCATAGACTAGTCTGGTTACTAATTCCAAATGATCAAAGATTTTGTTAAATGCAAATTCCTGAACATATAGCTGAAATTGCCATTTCATACGTGAAATGCGTACTTTGTAACGCTTCATAACTATATCTTTATAACTTAATAAATTTACCGGGGAAAAGGAGTGAGGGGGGAGGGAGGGATTTTGGCAAGTTTAAGTACGGCACTGCATAGTATGGTAGTACACAAATAGGTAGTCACGTGGGTATAAATCCCAAAAACAGACTATGTTCGCGGGAGAAAAACTGAATTTCACTTTTTAACGAAAATCAGTATTTTCAAACTTATTTTTTTAAAATTTAGAATTTAAAACTTGCTTTAAAACTCTAAATTAAAAAAAAACTAAATTTAATAAAGGTGTTTTTGTTAAAGTATACGCAAAAATAAAGGTGTTTTTGTTGAAGTATACGCGAGAGAGCGCGTTTTAAACATTTTAGAAAATATAAAATAAACAAACTAATTGAATATGATAGAGAAAGTGGCAGAAATGGAGAAAAAATTCCAGATAATAGGACTTTGTAGGAAACTGTTATTCCAAAGTTTAAAGTGCTTGTTCAATTGAGCTCATTAATACTCGGCTACTCTTTTTATACGATGATAACATCTAAAAAGGGAAGATAATTAAAGTTTTCATAAAGAAAATCTGGAAAAAAAGATTAATTCCAAGCCAATTGAACTCATCGATCAATTTACGCGAGAGATTCGCTA